>NW_022196904.1:190788783-190846430 GCF_008632895.1 Mastomys coucha
GAGCACAGATGTAGCTGGAGCACTGATGTAGCTGGAGCACTGATGTAGCTGGAGCACTGATGTAGCTAGAATATGGATGTAGCTAAGAATACAATTTTAACTATATGGATGAAGATAATGCCACAAGGCAGTTGTTCTCTTCTGGTTTTTCCAAGTCAGCTAGTCCTGTGTGGGGCACAGAGCTTCCATGTCTAACAAGAACTTCACTTTGCAAACTGATGCTCTGAAATGTGGTGGAGCAATAAAACAAAATTATCCGTACAACTTGGCAGCCAGAGACCAACAGAGCTACATTCTTGTTAAGTCACTATGATAGTTAATTTTGTGTGTATGTATGTGTATGTGCACATGTGTGTGCATGTTTGTGTGTGCGTGGGTACATGTGCATGTGTATGGAGGTCAGAAGGTATCTTTAGTCCTTATTTTGAGACAGGATTGTCACTGCCATAGAACGTGTCAAGTAGATGGCTGGCTACTGAGCTGCAGAGATCTGCCTCTCTCTGCTTCTTCAGTACTGGGATTATAAGTGCAAGCCAACACATTTGGCTTTTATTTATGTGTACGGATGGTTTGCCTTCATATATGTCTATACCCCGCATATATGTGCCTGGTGCCTAAGGAAGCCAGAAAATGGTATCAGATCTTCTGGAACTGGAGTTACAGTTGATTGTGAGCTGCCATGCAGGTGTTGAGATCTGAGCTATTAACCAGTGAGCCATCTCTCCAACCCAAGGTCTTGCTTCTTAAAAAGTGGGCTCTGAAATTAGTAAAATCAGGAATAAGACAGGGTTGTCCATCCACTCTTTATATATCTATTTAATATAGTACTTGAAGTTTTAGCTAGAGCAATAAGACAACTGAAGGAGATCGAGGGGGTAAAAATTGGAAAGGAAGAAGTCAGAGCATCATTGTTTGCAGCTGATACCATAGCATACATAAGTGACCCCCCCAAGAAAAATCACACCAGGGAATTCCTAGTGCTGATAAACACTTTCACCAAAGTGGTTGCATACAAGATTAACTTTTAAAAGAAGTAGCCCCCCTTCTTCATAAGTGACAATCTCAGAAAGAAATCAGGGGAACAACACCCTTCACAATAGCCACAAATAATAACAAATATCTTGTGGTAACTCTAAGCAAGCAAATGAAAGACTTGTATAATAAAAACTTCAGGTCTTTGAAGACAGAAATTGAAGAGGATATTGGAATATGGAAAGTTCTTCCATGCTCATGGATTAGTAGAATTAATATAGAAAAATGGCCATCCTACCAAAAGCAGTCTACAGGTTCAATGCAATCCCCATAAAAATTTCAACATAATTAAATACAGATCTTAAAATGACAATTCTCAACTTCGTATGGAAAAACAAAAAGCCCAGGATCTCTAAAACAATCCTGAGCAATAAAAGAACTGCTGGATGCCCTACCATATATGATTTCAAGTTGTAGTACAGAGCTATAGTAATAAAAACACTTTGGTATTGGCATAAAAACAGACATATTGATTAATGAAATAGAATTAAAGACCCAGACATAAATTCACACACATACAGATACCTGAATATTTTTAAATAAAGAATCCATATCTACACACTGGAAAAAGACATTACCTTCAACAAACAGTGCTGTTCGCTGGGCAGTGGTGGTGCACGCCTTTAATCCCAGCACTTGGGAGGCAGAGGCAGGCGGATTTCTGAGTTCGAGGCCAGCCTGGTCTACAGAGTGAGACCCAGGACAGCCAGGGGTACACAGAGAAACCCTGTCTCAAAAATCCAAAAAGAAAAAAAAAAGTGCTGTTCAAACTATGTTTGCGTGCAGAAGAATGCAAATAGATCTATATTTATCACCCTGCGTAAAACTCAACTCCAACTGGATCAAAGACCTTAAAACAAAACCAGATACAGTGAACCTGATAGAAGAGAAGGTGGTATTTTCAGGCTTTGAATGCACTGGCACAGGAGACAACTTCCTGAGCAGAATACCAGTAGCACAGGCATTAAAATAAAAAATTAATAAATGGGACCTCATGAGACTGAAAAGCTACTGTAAGGCAAAGGACACCATCAAAAGACGAAATGGCAGCCTACAGAATGGGAAAAGATTTTCAACAACTCCATATCTGATAAAGGACTAATATCTAAAATATGCAAAGAACTCAAGAAACTAGGTTTTAAAAAGTAAAAAATAAAAACCAAAGGATCCAATTAAAGATGGGGTAGGTGTGGGGCTATGGGAACTGTGGAATCAAGGGGAACAGGCCTGGAGCTAGGTGTGTCCAAACCCCAGAAATGTCATCCTGGGATCAGGAGGAGCGGGATTGCTCCCTTACATGTCCCAGACTTGCATGTCCTCATGCACATAGACCTGTGGTCCCACCCTGGTCCAACCAGAGGATGTCACATTGCCCATTAGCCAAGTTAAACTTTCTTTCCCCTTATAAGGTTATGTCCAGCAGCACTTGGAATTCTCCCTTATGCAAATGAGGCATCCTCAGCACCCTGGCTCTGGCCAATGATGTACACCCACTCCATGGCCCCTACCTACCTGCTCAAAGGTTTAAATAGCCTTTGTTCCCCCAGAAACTCCCAATTAAATGAGCTGTCTCATTGAATCGCTGAAGCCTGTTTCCTGAGTCTGTTCTCATCCTGCTCACTTACAACCTGAGGTCTTCATCCCTGCCTGGCCATTCCCTGCCTCCCCACTTCCCCACCACACACTTGCTAGGATGATCTAAACAGAGAAACCTCAAGTGATTGAGAAACATTTAAACAAATGTTAAAGATCCTTAGCCATCAGGGAAATATGAATCAAAGTATTTTGAGATTCCATTTTACACCTGTCAGAATGGCCAACCTCAATAATACAAGCGACAGCTCATGCTAGCAAGGATGTGGAGCAAGGGGAACACTCCTTCATTACTAGAGGGAGTGCAAACTTGAACAGCCACTATGGAAACCAATACAGTGGTTCCTCAGAAAGTTAGGACTCAATCTACCTCAAGATCTAGCTATATTACTGTTGGGCATATTCTCAAGTAACATGCCATCCTATCACCAGGACACTTGCTCAATCATGTTCACCATGGCTTTATTCATTAATACTAGAAACTGGAAACAACCTAGATGCCCCTCAACAAAAGAATAGATAAAGAAAATATGGTACATGTACACAATGAAATATTACTCAGCTGTTAAAGAAAACAGCATCATGAAAATTACAGGCAAATGGAACTAGAAAAAAAAATCACCCTTAGTAAGATAACCCAGACTCAGAAAGACAAACATGCAATGTATTCACTTATAAGTGGATATTAGCCATTTAAGTAAATGATAACCAAGCTACAATCTCAGAAAGGTTAGTTATAGAGAGGAGCTGGGGTGGAGCAGTGGGGTGTGCACAGAGATCTTCCTGGGTGGGAGAACAGAATAGATTTTATAGGTGAACTGGGGTGGGTGGGGATAGAAATGAGTGAGACCAGGTGGGAGTATATGGGGGGAAGGAGAGAATATGGGGAGAAGTGGCTGGAATTGGGGGCATGTGGGGAGTGATGTGGAAACCTAGTGCAGTGGGAACTTCCTGAAATCTATGATGGTGACCCTAAAGAGGACTGCTAGCAATGGAGGATACAGAGTCTCAACTGGCCATCTCTTGAGACGAGGCTTCCACTGGTGGGACTGGGAACATTTCATTGAGTTGTTGGTCAAGGGAGTCCCCATGGAAACCACCAAACAACCCAGGCTGTTGCTAAGAAAAAAAGATTGCTCTCTGCAAACTGACTGCAGGACCCCATTACCAAGGACAACAACCATACAACTCACTGAACATGGAGAAGTTAAGCTAGCGCCTACATGAAGACTTCACCCCTATGTTCTAGTCTCTTTGGTATGGGCTACCAAGAGAGAAACATGGACAACAACACGAACCTTGACCTACAATCTGTCCTGCCTGCAAAATATTCTAGGGCAATGGTGGAACAGAACTTGTGGAACTGGCCAAGCAATATCTGATTTGACTTAAGCCCACTCCTCAAGACAGAGCCCACACCAGACACTCTTGGTAACCAAAAACCAAAGACTAGGTTGTCCAGAGACCTAGAGTAAAACCAAAGTGCTAGAACACATGAGCTATGGGAGACATTTCATAGTCAAACCCCATGACCTACATTATTCTCCTAGTACACTGGCTGGTGTGTGTGTGTGCAGTTTTGGCCTGATTTTCCTATCCAACAGCATATTGGTCTAGGTAAAGAACTGGTATTCATGTGCAAAGGTTGTCAGTGACTGCCTTAGTCTTCCTTTCTAGAAGGTGTCATGTCTTTTAACTTATGTATTTACTTGTTAATTGAGACAGCATCCTGTAGTCTGGGCTGGCCTCAGGCTCACTAGGCATGATCTTGAACCTATTCTTTTATTCATCTCACAAATTTTGGGATTATGAGCCTATGCCAGGACATCATGTTTCTGCAAGGCTGGAAACCATCCAGGGCTCTATTCATCCTAGGCAAGCTTCCTGCGATCTAGGCTATATCTCCAGCCTTGCATGTCTTTTCTGGAAGAACTGTCCTTATCTTGTTAAGCCTGTGGCAGACCACATGACCTCTCCTCAGGGCAGAATCAAAGGACTACAAGTAGAAATTTAAGCAAGAAGTAGTTCTCTGGAGGCTGCACATGTGGGTAGGTGGAGTCAAATAAGCAAGCCTTGGAGGTCTGGCTTTCTCTCCCACCCTCTTCCTGCCAACCTTTTATATGAAGACTTTCTTCCTTCCATTCCCACACTCGCCCCTGCTGTGATTAAACCTGCAGGATACAAATATAAAGTTGGCTGTACAACTTGATTGTAACACAGCAATTTGATCTTTAGGAATCAATGCCATGCTTAATGTAGGCGTGTAATTGGCTTCTCGTTACTTGAAAAAGACTTGGTGGGTTATTTATGCTTGAGCAGCTTGGCCCCTGAATGCCTGTATGAGAGGCGGGAGGACTTGGGGGAGAGAATGGAGAAGAATATGGTGGCCAGGGTCTTCAGGAGAACTGTGCTATTCCTCCCATCTTGGTCCACACATTGGGTCATTTATAAAGAATAGAAGCTAATTTCATGCAGTTCTGGGGCTAGAGGTCCAAGGTGTCAGTATCTGGTGAGAGCCTACTTTGCTGACAGCATCCTCATGTGGTGGCTGCTTTCCTGACCGGCTGACTTAGTCCTTCCAAGCCCTATATGACGGCGACTAGTTATTTTACTGATAATTAATAAACTCTAAAAACTCTTTCTAAAATAATTTTTATTATTATGTTGTGTAAATGGTTGTTTTGCCTCCATGTAAGTCTGCATACCATGTATATATAGTTCTTGTGGAGCCCAGAAGATTCACTGGATCTCTTGAAGTTACAGACAGCTGTGAGTCATCAAGTGAGTCCTAGGAATCGAACTCAGGTGCTCTGGAAGAGCAGCCAGAGGTCTTAGCTGTCCAGCCATCATCTCCTCCAACCCTGGGAGTTTATTTCTTCATAGTTTCTTTATATTTACTTATGTGTGTGTGTCTCTGTGTGTGTGTGTGTGTATGTGCACATGCATGCACATACCACAGAACACACATGGAAGTCAGAGGGCAACTTGCAGAAGCCAGCTCTCTTATTTCACTTGTGGATTTGGGGGATGGAACTCAGATTGTCAAGCCTGGTGGCATGCACCCTTGCCTGCTGAGCCAAGAGAGGCTCTCTTTCTAGTCACCTTAGATAGAGACAGTGACTCAGCAGAGAGACAATTCTACCCAAGTCCAGCTTGGTGAACACAAGTCTTTTGGAATCACTCAGAAGTGAATGGGCAGCTCATAGACAGCTACATCACCCAAGAAGAGTCCCCTTCCCCAGCCTCTGACATATCCTCAGAATTGGGAGGGGCCTTGTGGATGTCTCACAGATGCTCTGACTTCCAGCTAGCAATAGCCACATAGGGCCCAAAAGACAGAGTTCCCCAACAGAGAATTTGGGAGGACAACTATATCCAAGCCATAACACTTCACTCACCTTGAATTAGAAAGATTTACTTTCCTCTAGAGGAGGAAGAACTCAATAAACAGTAAGTTCAGGCTAGGTAGATGACTCCGATAGTAAAGCATGTGCCTTGCCAACGTTGAGTTCAATCCCCAAAATCGTCATTTGAAAAAAAGGAGAAAAGGGCAGAGCCTGACCGCACCTATTTTTGATCCCAGTAGTGGGGAGGCGGAGCCCGGGGAGGCGGAGACAGGTGGATAGGTTTCCTGATCAGTTAGCCTGGTCTATTTGGCAAGTTCCAGGCCACTGAGAGACCCAAACAGGTTCCAGCATTTTGGAAACAGTAGGCCTATGCTGTACTAAGTTTTATTCCTCTTGTCCAGTATTCTGGGTATGCCGGGGAAAGAGGTGTCTGAACAGTTCAGAAAGAACAGTCCTTTGACTAAGTACTGAATGACAGATTTGGTACCTGGAAACCGAAGCTGCAGTTTCAGAACGGGAAAGGCAGAGCAAAGTACAAAACAATCTCTGAGGTTCTCCCAAAGCCCCCGCCAGAAACTCTGGCGCTGGCCAGGAGGATCAATAACAATTTGGGGCGCTAGCAGGGGCGCCATCCCAGTTGTTTGGATGAGCCGAACATGATGGGTTCCGGCTGCTTCCGAGTCCTCTGGGAAGCTCGCGCACCATCCACTTAAGGCTGGAGCCCGGCCATTCTCCAGCCACTCCCACCTTCCTCTCCCAGGCTGTATGCTCCAGCCTCCTCTACACACTCCTCCTGACCTGCCTTCAGCTGCTCCAAGAGGATGGAGGCTGAAGAGCCACCTGAAACCGGGAGATGCTGCCCCGAGGCCCTGGGGAAGGCCAGGGGATGCTGCCCCGAGGCCCTCGGGAAGGCCAGGGGATGCTGTCCTGAAGCCCTGGGCAAGCTTCTACCTGGCCTCTGCTTCCTTTGCTGCCTGGTGACCTATGCGCTGGTGGGTGCTGCTCTCTTTTCCGCTGTCGAGGGCCGTCCAGATCCAGAAGCAGAGGAGAACCCTGAGTTGAAAAAGTTCCTGGACGACCTGTGTAACATACTGAAATGTAACCTGACAGGTAGGTGTCGAGGAGCTGTTACTGCCTTGGAGGTGCCCTGGCAGGAGACTGTGAGCCCCTTGCCTGTAACACTCTCACTCCTGACAGAATTTAGGCAAATGACTTCCCCGAGTCTCACTTCTGTTCTCTGAGCAGTTGGGAGTTGGACAGAAGCCCTCCCAGGGGTGCAGTGAGGAAAGATAGAGCTGTAAGCAGGTGCTCTTAATGCCCAGCTTTCCCTTCCCAGCTTTGCCTCAGGCTCCCGTCAGCCCCACCCGGCCCCCAGGGCTTAGGAGAGAGTTATTCACTGGAGATTTGGTGGGGTGGGCAGGATCAGCGGTACAACTCTCTCTGAGACTTCAAGGAACCATCCAAACTGAGCTTGGATTCCCCAGGATGAACAAGTTGATTCCTATTTCAGTCTGTTTGTAGTGGGCTTGTGTGTGTGTGTGTGTGTGTGGTGGGCTGGGGCGGGGACTGGTGACAGCCAGGTTGTTGTTTTAGCTTTAGTGTGTGGGATCCATTCCAGCAGGACCATAGCCTACTGGAGAGAAGGGGACCCACCTTCAGAGACCAACCAGTAGTAAGAACCCTTTTAAAGTGAAGATGAGACATACTAGGTCTCTGCAAGGCAGGAGATGCTCAACAGGCATCCTTAGTGCCTGTCCATCTGTATTGTATCCCTTGGTTTGGTCCTGCAAAGGAATAATCAACAGAGCAAGAGAAGACCAGAGATGAAAGATAGTCAGCAGAACAAGAGAAAGTAAAAGAGAATAAGAGATAAATGGAAAAACAAAAAACAACAAAAAAAAAAACAAAAACAGGAGCTGAAGGCTCGGGAGCCTGCTTCCCTCTGCTCACAGTTCTGCATGGCCGTTGCATGCTGGTACTTCCTGGGGACATGGTTTGGGAGCAGCCGGGGCTGAGGGAAAGCTGCTCTAAGGGAGTAGAGTCCCGCTCTGTGGAGGGACTTTGTCAGAGTGATGGTTCTACTCAGTTGCCAGGGAGATGCTTGAGGTGCCGTTGGGACGCTTGGAGCTGTTCTATGACTCCCATCTTCATCGAGTTCAGGGCTCCCTGAACCAGCCCCCACCTCAGATTCACTCAGGGGATCTGTTTAAAGCACACATTTCCAGACTTTCTTCTAGATTCACACAATCAGGATCCCTGAGGCTGGACTGGAAATCTCATTTGTATAGGGGATCCTGGACACACACCAGCAGAGTGTGCAGTCATGGAGCATAGGGTACTAAGAGCTAATACGTGTTAGTTAGATGGCATCATACATTTTGTCACTTAGTCCTCCCCACCCCTAGGCACCCTGACCTTGGGTAAGAATTGCCTCCCTTTTGACAGAAGCCCTGGAAGGTTACATAACGTTCAGAGTTCACATACAAGCCAACAAGACAGGAATTCTATCCCAGGCATTTTTACTGTAGAGTCTGAACTTACCACCAAACTACACTGCTTGGCAAATGAGGAAACCGAGACTCAGAAAGGAGCCCTTTGTCTAGAGTTGTAAGTAGTTTAGGTGAGTCTAGATGCCAGATTCCCAGGCTGGTGCCATTCAATTACAATGAGTAGTGGCTTCCGTTGTGGGCAGGCTCTGTGCCATGCTCTGAGTCCAGGGACCAAGGCTTTCCATCCCAAGAGACAGCTGCAGGCTGAGCTGGGAGCTTAGTGAGCTCATCAAGCCTGTGGCTCTGTGTATTGCAGGAGCCAGGGCATCTTACCACAATCGGCCTTGCTGAAAGCCCTTTGCTTTTAGTTTAGAATTCTGCAAGAGAGATGGCAGAGGCTTTTATTCCTCTTTAAAATGAATAAAGAAGGCTGGACGTGGTGGTACATGACTGTAATCTGGGCACCCAACAAGTAAAGATGGGAGGATTTGTATGATCTGAAGCCAGCCTGTTCTACATAGCAAGTTCTAGGCCAACCAAGAGTATGTAGCCAAGACCCTGCCTCAACTGCCTCAAAAATTAAGAACAGCAGCAAAACTCCAAATACCCAAACAGTAATAAAACAAAGCAAATCATGAAACAAATGCTTCAAATATTAAGAAATCCTTCAGCGGTTTAAGGCTGCAGCTCACTCAGTAGAGCATAAAGCCCTGATGCCACATAAACCAGCCATGATGGCCCATGCCTGTAATTCCAACACTTGGGAGGTGGAGTCAGGAAGATTAGAAACTCAAGGATATCTTTGGTTATTATAGCATTGGGGTTCAGCTTGGGCCCTCTTTTTCTTTAAAAAAGAAAGTAGTTTGGGACTGTAGAAGGAAGGAGGAAGGAAGGAAGGAAGGGAGGGAGGCAGGAGAGAAGGAAGAAATCCCCCAAGACTGCTTAGCTCACACCAGTCTCCATGGACACCAGTAGCTGGATCCAAGCTGTGGAAGTGTTTTCAAAGATGGCTTTGATGGCCATGCTGCAGTGTTGCTGGGGACAATAGGGGTGGGGTGGGGTGGCGGTGCTGCTGGCCCCTGTCCTCTCACTGGGCAGGACTGTCTGCACAGGTGGCCCTTTCATCCCTCTTGTCTCTCCCCAGTGGTTGAAGGTAGCAGGAAGGACCTGTGTGCGCATCTGCAGCAGCTCAAGCCCCAGTGGTTCAAGGCGCCTGAGGATTGGTCCTTCCTGAGCGCTCTCTTCTTCTGCTGCACAGTGTTCAGCACAGTGGGTAAGTGGGGGAATGTCCTGCTGGAAATAACAGCTTGCCTGGGAGAGACATGGGGGCATGTGCTAGCAGGTATGCTGAGACAGCCTTGTATCTAATACAAGGAGCAGTGGTTTCCGGAGCTTCTCCTAGGCCAGGGGTGTAAGGAGTACAGCAGCAAGGAGGGCTGCTACTGGTCTACAGGCCCCAGGGTGGAAGGCAAATCAGAAGATGGCATTCTTCCTTCTTCAGGAGGTGCAGCTGCATGCCTGGGCCAGGGCCCTGGTGAACAAGGTACAGGCCAGACTGTGGTCCTTCTTGTACCATTGACTGAGTGCTCATGTATGAAGCAGTTGGCCCACCTTGCATGCCTATATCAGCTGGGGAGAAGGCAGACATGGCTCCAACCCACAGGGTCCTGGGCAAGTTAGACAAGTACACAGGTGATCAAATGGGATTTGTGCATGGCAGTGAGGTGCTCAAAGGGTCCTGAAAGTAGAGAACAGGGACAGCCTTAGGTGGGGGCGTCTAACCATGAGAATGTTTTAAAGTCCTCTTAGGGGTAACATTCTGTTGACCTGCTGGAGTTCCTGGGTGGAAAGGAAGAGAGGTGGAGTGGTTGAGTGATGAGAACATTCTACAGCAATCACGTAGTATAATCAAAGGCATGATCAGAAACTAAATACCTGGTGCTATAAGGAGGTACATCACGAGTGAAGAGTAGAGGGAGGGAGGGGGAGAGGAAGAGAGAGAGAGAGAGAGAGAGAGAGAGAGAGAGAGAGAGAGAGAGCAGAACACAAACTAAACTAAATACTTGGGGCTATAAAGAGATATATCAGAAGTAAAGAGAGGAGGGAGGGAGAGAGCAAGGGGGAGAGAGAGAGAGAGAGAGAGAGAGAGAGAGAGAGAGAGAGAGAGAGAGAGAGAGAGAGAGAGAGAGAGAGAGAGAATGAGAGAGACTGAGGCGAGGTCATTCGGCTGAAAAGACTTCACATTCTTAGATGTGCAGCAGACTTCCAGCAGGGAAATAGTTGGTAGCTCGCCTCCCAGGGACCCCTACAGCTTCAGCACAGGACCTGGAGGGAAAATGGCCATATGAAACTTCTCCAAAAGCCCATATGGGCAATAACGACAACCTAAGTTGGGACAACAGCTGTGATTAGAGGGCAGGGAAGGCCTCCTGAGGGAAGATCTGGAACGTGGAGTGGAGACTCCAGGCTCGCATCAGGCTTTCTGGAGGATGGGAAGGCTGGAAAGTAGTGGGGATGGGGCCTGGATGCCTAGGGCTCCTGAGAACCTGGACTTGGAGTTGGGCTGAGGCTGGGACTGGGGAGCGGCCTTCAGACCCTTGGCATCTAAGTGGTAGGTGGTGACTCGTTGAGAATGATGGGAGCTACAGAGGAGCGTGTGGTATAGACATGGAATGAAGCGGAGTGTTCAAGAATTGGGGTCCAAACACCCTAGTGTGCTTTCTGTGCATGCAAAAGTTTTTACACAATCCACACTATGTCCATGTATGGTGCTCACAGAGGCCCCAGAAATGGGCTTCAGGAATTTGAGTTCCACATTCTGAGTCCAGCGAGGTGACATCACAGGCTGAGATCACACAGCGAGTGGAATTGGTGCCCACAAATGGAGTTTAGGACTTAGTCTACTACCATTCTTTCAAGGGGTGAGGGGCTGACCTTGTGGGTCTGTGAGATGCTTCAGACCTTTGTCTTCTGCTCAGGAAGCTGTGCTTATGCAGCAGGTTAGCTTGGATTTCTGAGCCCCTCTGTGGAGCCTGGAGGACATGATGGCCCTAGGAAGGGCAGACTTCCCAGAGAGGACAGAGCTGGCCATCCATATCTGGTGTTTGTACTTGACTTGCATGTTCCCAGGATAAGAAGAGATTCTTCATGCCCTTGAAAAGAGCAGGTTCCCATCCTGGGAGGGTTGGACCCACAGGAGCCACAGAGATGCTATTGAGTTCTGCCCCTTATGTCCCAGTGGTCAGCTACGGATTTTGGAGCCTGGTCACCAGGACTCAAAGCTGGGTAACCTCTAAAGAGATGTGACTCTCTGAGCCTGATACTGGGACTCATAAATTACCCATACCTCCACCAGACTTATCTCTAGGGCACTTGGGAGGGTGGACTGAGACCATATGTCAATGGCAGCCACAGCACATTCAGCAGCTGCCTGACCCATCTGACTCAACCTGTGGGCAAGACGACTATGTCATCCCCCTGCCTCCATACATACCAGGGAGAGGCTGATGTGAGTACATTCAGTTTAGGGCAGATGTGTAGCTCCCATTACACTAAATATCAAGCTTCCTTCTTGCTCAATGGGTCCCAAGAGGCCCAGAGGGTCCACATCGCTTCTAGACATAAACGCATGTAGTTTGAAAAGGGCTTGACTATCCCCTTTCTTCCCTGAGTTCCCTATAAACAGCAGAGATATTGTTTCTAGAAGCTTCCCATTTATCTCCTCCTGCCTCCCAAATGGCCTTAGCAAGAGATGGACTCACTGGGTGACCAATATCCAATGGATCTACTCCTAAGTGGGAGAGGGCAGTTTAAGGAAAGACCAGGGAGAGAGGCTGCTCACTGAGACCTCAGCATCTGTCTCCACACCTCATGCAACATACAACACACAAGCTCCAAGAGAGCTCCTGCAGCCATGGGTCTAGTTGGAGACAGGCAAGGTGGGTAATGTAGGTAACTAGTAGAAGCATAGGAACCACAGCTGCACAGCAAGGCCCAAGTGATTGATGGATAACCTCCATTAGTTCTCACAAGGGCTCTCAGGATGGCCAGGGCAGGCAGGCCAGTGATCAATCCCTGTTAGTTACCTCTTCTCTTGCTGAGAGGAAATGCCAGAGAAGAGTCACTTAGAAAAGAAAGAGCTGGTTTTGGATCACAGGGAGAAGGCGCAGTCTCTCCTGGTAGGGATGTTGTGTCAGCAGGAGCCTGAGGCAGAGGGCAACATGGTGTCCAGTCAGGAAGCAGAGAGTAATGAAAGCTGCTGCTCAGCTTGCTTCCTCTGCCCAATAAGGGACAGCTCAGAGAATTTATGATCTATCTTCCCTTTAACCCAGTCTAGGAAATCACTCAGCCATCTCAGAAGCTTGTTTCCATGGTGATCCTGAAACACTGACAACTGAGATTAACCATCACAAGCCCCAAGCTAAGCCCAGGGACCAGCATGAAAGAACTATGGTACAGGGGAGAAGCCATCTTGAGTAAGATGTCAGGGAGAAGCTGGGGGCTAACAGAACAAGCTTAGGTTGTCTTTTTACCCCTCCTTCAAGAACTTGGTCAGATCTAGACCACAAGTGGCCACTGTGACCAGATAATTCTCTGTCATAGGAACCCAGCCCGTTCATTGTAGGAAGCTATGAAGCATCTCTGTCTTCTACCTACTAGACACAGGAGCATGGTTTACACTGCCCCCAGTCTGTGTCCAGGCTTTTCCAGATGGAGTCTGCTGAGAACCACACCAGCCTAGCATAACAGATCAAGGCATGCTGGACCCATGGAGTCCACACAACTGAGCAGATTAACGTTCAGCACCATCAAATAAGGCATCTGCAGTGCCTTAACCCAGCGGTTCTCAACCTTCTAATGTTGTCACTCTCTAATACAGTTCCTCATTGTGGTGATCCCCAACCATAAAATTACTATCATTGCTATCTTGTAACTGTAATTTCAATACTGCTATGGATCAAATGTTAATGTCTGTATTTTCCAGATGTCTTAGGCAAACCCTATGAAAGTTCATTCTACCCCTAAAAGGGTCACAACCCACAGGTTGAGAACCTTCAGTCTTAACCAGTTGGCCTTTCTAGAACCTTGAGTTTTTCATCTTCTTGCCTCCATGTCTCAAGTGCTGTGACTATAGAGATGTGCCACAATGCTTACGTAGTGTGAGTATTGATCCCAGACCTTGGTGTGCACTAGACAAGCCCTCTACCAGCTACGCCATTCCTGCCGCCTCTCATACACACTAACATTGGAGACATTGTGCACACAAGCTCTCAGCCCAGCTGCATAACCTAATCTCTTCCCTATCTCCCATAAACCCCCATGAGCCCTGCCCCAGACCCTATTAGAATCCAGGCCCAGACAGCCGTATGAGCCCTCCAGGTGTCTCTAATGGGAGTCAAGGCCTCAAATCCCTGATGTAGTTGAAACACATTAGCTTGGTTTAAATCTCAGGAACGCCAAACCACTCCCTATTGTGTGAGTCAATTAGGGAAGCCTGTGCCCAAAAGTACACTGGAAGAGGATGTCAATACTGCCTGTGACCACTGCTGGATACAATAGTCCCTCTGTAATGCTTCTCAGCCCTGCCTCTCCAACTCACCTGAAAGACAACTGTCCCTGATGCTACAAAGGAGACACCTGATAGGTGTGAGGCTGGTCAGTTCTCACCTGGCTCAGCCCCCTGGAGTCAGGAAGAGAAATGTGTGGGCTATTAAATACTTGGCAGGCTAAGTGCAGTGGAGTGATTGTATCGGAATAATGAATGCATTATAGGAAGTGGTAGTTTTCCATTCTGTGTTTCAACATTTGATAATTGGGGCAGATAGCCCATTCCCTGCATGGGGCTGTGTGCCTTCAGAGATGGTTTCCCAGGGTTCTTTTCTGGAAGGTAGCAGATCTCCTGGACTGTAAACACATCTCACTCAGAGGGTCTTAGGAAGCCCACCTTGGGTTAGACATATTCCTGGGCAAGGTCTTCAGGTGAAAGGTTCAGGCTCTTGTGGGATGCCGCTATGTGACCCTCCAGAGGTCATCTGCCTTATCTGTTTGTTGTCCATTAAATGTGGGCAGTAATGGAGACTGCCAGAAGTTCTGCTGTGCAGGGGATTTTGATCCTAAAAGGCACTTTACAGACTGTGCAAGCAATATTAGATTTGATTCTTTAAATTGAAATAAATTTAACTCCATGCCCTGACCTTGGAAGCTGTGGAGGGGAGGCGGCTACCTCTAAAGAGCCTTTTGTTAGCTTCCTGAAGTGCATGAGAATATGTTCTATTGATATGAAGGGACACTATACCGAGGCAACTCTTAAAAAAAGAAAGCATTTAGTTGAGGGTTTGCTTACAGTTTCAGGGAGTCAGTCCATTATCATGGTGGGAGCATGGCAGTGTCCAGGCAGACAAGGTGCTGAAGAAGTAGCTCAGAGTACTCTATCTGGAAAATGAGATGCTTCTTGTGTGGGGAACTTGTTCATAGCCTGTGACATCCTTAAGGGCTGATGGCTCTGAGGGGCCCACGTGAAGCTTGGGCATAGGGTCTTTACTGATGCTCCAGGCTCAGAGTTAGCTTTGAACTTCCTATCCTCCTGCCTCAGCATCCCACCCAAGTAACAGAGATTTCAGGCCCTGCTCCAGTACCTTGGGGATTAAGTGCTGCCCTTTGATTTTGCACCCAAGGAATTTGCAGCAATTCAGAAAATGTCTTAGCTCATGTCACAGAGCTCATGAGTCAGAGTAAGGTGGCCCATTCCCTCACCTCAACCACAGTGCTTGCTCCTCTGTGTCTGTTAACCCTGCCAAACTTCTGAGTGGAAGCTCACTCAACAATCATCCTATCTGAGAGGATTCAGATATGCCAGCTCTGGGTTTCAATTCCTAGCACTTTTCATATACTCCAAGGTATCTCCCCCCACCCCCACTCCTTTTCTCCAAGACCATGTTTCTCTGTGAAGCTCTGGCTGTCCTGGAACTTGATCTGTAAACCAGGATGGCCTTGAACTCACAGAGATCTGTCTGCCTCTGACTAAAGGTGTGTGCCACCACTGCCTCAGCTGGTGTCCCTTCCTTAAATCCATAGATCTCTCTCCTCTCCAGAATCACCCTACTAGCCTCCCTCTGATTGATGTCTGCTAGCAACACTGCCTGTCCTAGACCCTGTTCTATTGCTATGAAGGGACACTATACCAAGGTGACTCTTAAAAAAATGAAAGCATTTAATTGGGGGTTTGCTTACAGTTTCAGGGAGTCAGTCCATTATCATGGTGGGAGCATGGCAGTGTCCAGGCAGACAAGGTGCTGGAGAAGTAGCTGAGAGTTCTTTTTACATTAGGATCCTCAGGCAGTATGAAGAGAGAGAGGGAGGGAGGGAAGAGAAAGGGAAAGAGGGAGAGGGGGAGGGAGAGAGAGAGAGAGAGAATCTAGGCCTGACTTGGGCTTTTGAAACCTGAAAGCCCACCCCTAGTGACACACACCCCCAACAAGGCCACACCTAATCCTTCTAATCCTATCAAAAAGCTCCATTCCCTGGTGAGTAAGCATTAAATACATGAGCCTAACAGGGCCATTCTTATTCAATCACTATACTGGCCTGGTTTTGATTCCTTATATAGAGAGAGGCAGCTTTACTCTGGAGACTCTTTAGTTAAAGTTTAGAGTCCTCTCTAGGGAGACAGAGTCCTGAGTTCATAGCTTGGTGAGTGCACAGCAGGCTGGATTTCAGCTCTCTGTAACACCTTCAATATATACAAGCTACTCAGCTGCATGAGTGCCACAGAAGAGTTGCACACAGACAGCTTTTGGTCCCTGAGCTAGCTAATCTTGATGGTCAACTTGACACACCTGGGAAGAGGACGCCTCAATTGTGGAATGGCCTCCATCAGATAATTAACATGAGGGCATGATCATGTATAGAAGTTATGGCCTGGTTCTTCCTCTTAGCCCCATGCTCCCAGAAATAAGACTCAGACCCAAAATATATTTACAAAGCCCTTGGCCAAACATCTACACTCTACTCTGATTAGATCACAACTAAAGATAACCCATTTATTTTAACCTACATTCTGTCATGTGGATGGTTACCTGTTCTCAGGTACCATGTGGCTGACTCCTCCCATCCTCCCATAGAACCTGGCTCTATCCCAGAATTCTTTCTCCTCTCAGATGTCCCACTTCCCATTTCTTGTCTAAGCTATAGGCCATAGGCTTTTTAATTGACAGGTGATGCATCCATACAATACACAAGATATTTTCTCTATAATTATGGGGCCTTTTCTTGACTGCTAATTGAGGGCCCAGCCCACTGTGGGTGGAACCATCCTCAGAAAGATGGGCCTGGCCAGTGTAAGAAAGGTGCTGAACATGGGCAGGGAACAAGCCAGTAAGAAGGTTCCCCCATGATCACTGCTTCAGTGTCTGCCTCTAGGTTCCTGCCTCAAGTTCCTGCTCTGGCTTTCTTCAACAATGGATTATAAACCTGTAAACCACACAAACCCTTTCCTCCCTCAGTGGGTTTGGCCAGTGTTTAATCACAGCAACAAAAGTAAATGAGGACAACTCCCCTTTCCATCTCTGTTCAAGTCACCTCACCGAGAAATCTTCGCTGAGCCTAAATCCCACATGCAAGCCTTTTTTAAAATCACGTTTATAATAACTGCTCTATTCCTTCTATGACTGGGCCTCATACAGTCGCATTGGTGGGTATTAGATTGACATTGGCATCCCCTGAACAGAGGCCCAGCGAGGTCAGATCCGTGTCCTCAGACAGGAGTCCACTAAGCACCCAGTAACTACCCACTGGGTGAGTGAACACACAAGTTAACCAGCCCTGATACCATGTGGCCCCTGCCCAGCCCCCAGCCTGAGGGTGTGTGGTACTTAGAGACAGATGAAAGGAGTCTGTTGAGAACCTTTGAGGACCACAGCTCCCTGCCCTTCCTACCTAGGTGAAGTGGGCATCCCATGGTCTGCACTTGGGAGAACGAATTTCCAACAGGGAGCCATAAGCAGAGAGGAGACCAGTGTTCAGCCTGCTTAGAGTCAATTTACATAGTTGATGTATTTTTCTGTATTAATCAAAGATGAAACACAAGTACCCACAACAAAGTTTTTTTCTTTGCCTGTCAATAGCTATAGAAGCTCCAGTTGCCTATTCTAAGGGGCTGCTGGCCCTGCTCTGGCTCCTGTATCCTACAGAAGGGAGCATCCTTCTGTGAGTGTATCAGAAACGCAGACATTGGAGGGCGCTGGCTAGTCAAGTCTTCCTAAATGAGATTTCTGTCCCGAGACTCCCAGCATTGCTGAGGCCTGAAGAACCTTGTAGACTAGACTCCCAAGTTTTACTATTAACCAGACATATGCACTGGGCCAAGCTACGTCACTGCCCCTTGCCACAGTTTTCCCATTTGTAAATGATGAGAACGCCTCTCCAGGAAAGCTGGCCACTCACCACCCACAGCAGGTGCTCACTAAGTGGATGTTAGCTCTCAGGGTATCACATATGCTAGCCCACAGTGTCACAGGTCTCAGCCTGGAAGGATCTTCCCAGCTAGTCACTTAAAAGAAAGATTGCCCCTTCTCCAAGTTTAAGTGCAAAACATGTGAGCAATCAGACAGAGGTCTTTGAGGTTTGGGGCTGGGCTGTGAACCCAGGTGGTTCCATATGAGTGCTGCATGCTGACAACCTCCCTGTCGCTCATGCGTAGCTCCCTCATCTTCACAGCCCTGACGACATGGTTGTAACTTTGACTTCTTTCTATTGTTCCTTAATGCAATACACACTGTTGTCCACACCACTGGCATTTAATAAATGCTTGTTACATAAAAGCAAATATACCAAGAGGTCCAGATACCCTAAAAAGGAGCAAAGGGGGGATGCTTTGGGAGGAGGGAAAATGCAGTGAGAACTACTACTTCACATCTGTGCTCTTCTAGGTGAGCAGAGCCCAGCCTCAGGGGAACACACTAAAATAGCCGCAGTAAAATGGGGGACAATTGCTTCATTCCCAGCATGTTCTCTGCCAAAGACATTTTCAGGCTGGATATGAGCTGCCTCTCTTCTTTCTTATCCGCCTGTGTAAGGTTTTACTGCTGTGAGCAGTCACCATGACCAAAGCAACTCTCATAAAGACAACATTTAGTTGGGGCTGGCTTACAGGTACAGAGGTTCAGTCCATTATTATCAAGGTGGGAGCATGGCAGCATCCAGGCAGGCATGGTGCAGGCAGAGCTGAGAGTTCTACGTCTTCATCTGAAAGCTGCTAGCAGAATACTGGCTTCCAGGCAGCTAGGATGAAGGTCTAAAGCCCACACCCATAGTGACATACCTAACTCCAACAAGGCCACACCTCCTAATAGTGCTACTCCTTCAGCCACGCATATAAAAACCATCACACTGCCTCTCTGTCGAAATACATGCCACACACATGGTGGGTGCTTTGATATAAATATTTATTTATTCATGCATACATTTATTTTCAGCACTGGGGGATTAAACTTGTAGCCTTATGTTTGCTAAGCACAAACTTTCCCCCTGAGTTATGTACCCCACCCAGGATGAGTATTTTTGCTGTGTAAAGTTTCATGCTAAGGAGAGGAAACAGCAGGTTTCTTTTGAGCCTCTGGTGCATGAAGGTAAACTGTTACCAACAACGAGCTGTCTTGTTTCTCAGGTTATGGCCACATGTACCCTGTCACAAGGCTCGGTAAGTTCCTGTGCATGCTGTATGCCCTCTTTGGAATTCCTCTAATGTTCCTGGTCCTCACAGACATAGGAGACATCCTGGCCACCATCTTATCCAGGGCTTACAGTCGGTTCCAGGCTCTCCTATGCCTCCCTCATGATATCTCCAAGTGGCACTCCCTCCCGCTCTGCCGGAAGCAGCCTGTCAGCAAACCTGTAGAGGAAGCCATCCCTCAGATTGTCGTTGATGCTGGTGCTGATGAGCTTATAGAGCCGCAGCCCAGCAGGGAGCCGGTGTCTCCGAGCTGCAATGTGGAGCTGTTTGAGAGATTAGTTGCTCGAGAGAAAAAGAACGAGCTACAACCACCCACGCGGCCCGTGGAGAGAAGCAACTCTTGTCC
This sequence comes from Mastomys coucha, assembly GCF_008632895.1. Classification (NCBI taxonomy): domain Eukaryota; kingdom Metazoa; phylum Chordata; class Mammalia; order Rodentia; family Muridae; genus Mastomys; species Mastomys coucha. Next base: position 190,808,320 of record NW_022196904.1, read on the forward strand.
CGAGTTGGTGCTGGGGCGACTGTCCTGTTCTATTCTCAGCAATCTGGATGAAGTGGGCCAGCAGGTGGAGAGGCTGGACATCCCTCTCCCCGTCATCGCCCTGGTCATCTTTGCGTATATCTCCTGTGCGGCTGCTATCCTCCCCTTCTGGGAGACCGAGCTAGGCTTCGAGGATGCTTTCTACTTCTGCTTTGTGACACTGACCACCATCGGGTTCGGGGACATCATGCTGGTGCACCCTCATTTCTTCCTCTTCTTCTCCATCTACATCATTGTGGGGATGGAGATCCTGTTCATCGCCTTCAAACTAATGCAGAACCGACTCCTGCACACCTACAAAACCCTCATGCTATTTGCTTGCCAGAGGGAAGTTTCGCTACCTGCTAAAAGGTGAGAGCTCCGGTATCTTTGTCATCTATGGATGTGATGACAGGCTTCCTCCACCTTGTTTTTATACAGGGTTAGAACCTGGGCTGTGGTAATCTGCCATCCGAGCTACTGAAGCTTGGGAAACAACCTACATGAGGGCCAAGTTCAGTGTGGAGATCCCTCAGAAACCTGGCCAACACTATTAAGTACAACATGAGGAAAGAAAGGTCATCTCTGTTATTCCCAGTCAATCAGAGTCCCTGTCTGCCTGAAAGGCACCATTTTAAAAATATGAAAGAACCAAGATGTCACTGGTGTGTGTGTGTGTGTGTGTGTGTGTGTGTGTGTGATAGGAAGGAAAAAAATGACCTTTGTCTTTGGCATTTGTACTTCAAGGGAAGTTAAAAACTTCCCAAATGGCCCCAGCCTCCCCTGATGATTTGAAGTGTATCTTGGTAACCCGTTTCTCCAAATGACTGCATGGATGTACTTGACACCTGCCCCAGCCTGGGCTCCTGACATCATCAAGTGGAGTTGTAACCTGGGAGAAGTCTTCATGATCAGATTCTGGTAGAGCTCCTAAAACCACTGCTTAGCCCATGAATGGGGCCACCTGTATGAATTTGATGGTGACACTGTTGTCACATCAGGGATTGGTTCCCCCCTGGGTAGAGACACTCAAGAGCTGCCCCTGAGTGGCTGATGTGGAGTAGATATACAACACCTGTATCGTACTCCCGCTGTAGACTGTCTTTGGCCAGTCTAGGTGTAAGCCTTTGCTGGACCATCTAGAAATGTCACAGAAGGAGCAACCTTTATCCATAGACAACTAGTGGACAAGATGGCACTGGTTGCCTTTCCTTTCCTATGCAATAGCTCTGAGCTATGCTGCATACCATCTCCCCTCTTTGTATCCAGCTTCAGGTGATCATTACCATGCTCTGAAATGGCCTTTCTAGTCTCTGTTCCTCATCATCTACCCCTTCCCCCATCAGGCTCTCTGGGGTCCCCTCCTATAGAACATATCCTAATTCACATCTGTCTCCAAGCAGCTTTTGAGGACCAAGAAGAGGTCAGTGACAGATGACATGGAGACCTGGTTGGCAAGGTTGGAGAAGAATACATGTACCATTTCTTTTATTTGAAGGTTATTAGAAATACCTCATGGCCGCATCTTGTCTCCATGAGATGCTTGCAAGCTCAGAAACCTGAGTCCTGCAATTAGCAAAGTTAGTTCCTGGGTGAGTGGTGGCTGGTGTTACAGTGGGGAGCCACGGGGGAGGGGGAGAACGCTGTGAGATGATAGTTTGAAAAGAAAGTACCTGGTTCTTAGGGGCTCACTGTTCGTCTTAGATTCTAGCCGTTCCCAAAGGCAACTTCTCAGGAGAGTCTTCCTTTAGTTTCTCCTTCTGGATCCTTCTCCCTCTACCCTGCAAGGATTAATTCTAAATTCTAAATTCCTTCAATCCTTGAAGATCTACTTCAGGCGATGGAATCACCAAGGTGTGAGCAAGAACCATTTCAAAGACAAAAGGCACCAAGGTGAAATTTCAGGCCAGTGCTCCTAGTTTTGTGGTCTGACATTTCCCAAACTTTGTTAGTACTGGCAAGGTGCGGCAAAGCCCCGAAACCCCAAATTCATTGATGATTGCCCCCTCCAAGGGGCTCACCATGGGGCTAGAGGGTGCCTAGAGGTTCTACAGAGACCTACCTATTTACCCAGATCAGCACAAACAAAGCTGAATTAAGTGAATCCTCAGAGCATTAGTGACTTCATGACCGGTAGTATGAACTTCTCAGTAACTTCCACCTTTCTTTCTTGGTTGTGTATCAGCTATGTCTGTCTGTGTGTCTATGTGCATGTGCCCATGTGCCAAGGTGTGTATGGGGGGGGGCAGGTGGCAGAGGATGATCTATGGAGTTGGTCTTCTTCTATCACATGGGTTTTGGGAACCAAACTTAGACTGTCAAGCTTGGTAGCCATCACTTTTGCCCACTGAGACATCTCATTGGCTGTCTGTAATTTTTGAGACAAGGTCTCATCTAGACCATGGCAGCTTCGGATATGGCACATAGTCAATGATGACCCTGAACTTTTGACCCTTCTGCCTCTACCTCTTAAAGTGCTGGAGTCTTGAGAGTCTGCCACTACACCTAGCTCACTACACCTAGCTCAGCTGAAGACCAAACTCAGGGCTTCATGCATGCTAGACAAGCACCTTACCACTGAGCTACACCCCCAGCCCTGCCACATTCTTCTCTGGGCAAAGACAGACATGGAGGCTGTCAGGAATGCATACTCTGTGAATTAAATCGATGAATTGCCTTGCTCGTTCACTTATCCAGTCTGCTAGCAACAGAACTTTTCATGGTTTTGAAGATGTGGATCTCTGTGTCTTCCTGCCCCTCACTTCCTACCCTGTTGTCATGCAGCCCACAGGCAGCAATGTATTTCTACATGTGTATTCTAGAAAATAGACTCTCCAGGTGCAAGAATATGAATTCACAACACCAAGCCTTTCCTCGGTGACTTCACTCCTTGCTTCAAGCACTTTCTGTTGCCCCCTATCTGTCTTATCAGTCTGGACTATGTATTTATAGTTTATATTGCCATGACAAATACCTAAGAAGACAAAAAGGTGGGAAGGTTTGCTTGGGGTCATGGTGTCAGAGGATAGAGTTGGTGGTCTCTTGGCTGCATGGATTTGGAATTGTGATGGAGCAGAATAATGTAACAGAAAGGAAGAGGTAGACAGGAGAGGAAGAGGGAGAAGGAGAGGAGGAGGAGGGTGAAGAGGAAGAGGAGTCAAGAACAAGAAATATGCCCCCCCAGTGACTCACTTCCTCTCACTAGGCCTTATCACCTACTAGCACACTCACCTATGAACCAACCCATCAATGGGTTAATTGATGAAATCAGAGCCTTAGGATCCAGTACCTCTGCACAGAACTATCAGCTGGAGTCCAGATAGGACCCCATCACCTCTGCACAGAACTATCAATTAGCTGGGGGGGGGGGGGTCCAGCTAGGATCCAGTCACCTCTACACAGAGCTATCAGGTGGGGGTCAAGCTTTTGACACACGAATCTGTAGGGAGCCAATTCAGCTGCACACCATGGCAGCCTCTTGAATGACCTAATCACACATTCGTCTCTCGTGAGTCTGGAGCATGAAGTCTACAAACAGAATGGTGTGGGTCTTGGGGCATGCCCTCTCTTGGTTGATGAACACACAGAGATCTCATGTGGTTTCCTCTTTTCATAAGGACATTGATCCCGTCCTGAGTGTTCCACTCACCTCTTGACCTCATCTAACAGCCTCACCTCCACTGGAAATTAGTTTCAAAACATGACTCTGGGTGACATATTCAGTCCTTAGCACTCAGCCCTTAGGGGCCACTGGTTTGGGCAGTGGCGTTTTCAAACATCTCTGATGGGTAGTGTGATTTGCATCCAGGGTTGAGCAGACCATCAGCTGCTCTCGGAGCTTCAAATTTTTGCCCTGTGGTTTGGGGGAAGGCTTGCTCTCTAGGCTCAGTTCCGAGTACTTTCCTCAGAGTTCCCAGGTTACCAGGAATGTTTGTTCACGTCTCCTGTGTGTTGCCACTGCATCCTGTCACCAGAATATGATGAAGTTCTAGTCCCCTGTCTAAACGTGGAGCCACCTGAGTAAAACCACAGTATCCTTTGCACTGTCCACCACATACAGAGCTCAGTGGGTCTCTGACAGACTACTCTATGGGAGCCGTGAGGGGTCTCGACTTACTCACAAGTTCCTGGGCCCTGGAGTGGAGGAGCACCTGCTGTGTCTCTTGCCCCTGTACCAGGACCGATGGCATGGGTGCCACACTAGCACAGAGGCTGTGACATCACCCTGCCTGGCTGTCCGGCAGCCTGACACTGTTTAACTAAAGGATTAAGTTCGGCGAGTTCAGAGGTGGGTGTAAATGGCACAGCCAGTGAGGTAGGGTGAGGAAACAGATGGTGACAACTCAAAAGACCCAGTTCGGGGTTGGGGGCGGGGCGGGGGGAATCCTGAAGACTGCAGAGCTGGCTTATTAAGACTGCTTACCCATGGAACCTTCTTGTCGGACCTTGGCGAGGCCAAGCTCGAGTGGCCACCAGGTGGCGCGCCAGACCGTGTCGACCACGCTCTCCAGGGCCAGCAGGTGGCGCATTCGCCTTTTGCGGCCTCTTGGCGGCTTCAGGTGCCTGAAAAAACTTCGGGTGGGAGAAGAGCAGCCTCCCGCCTCGGAGTGGCCTCGACCTCAAATCTTGCAGTCAACTAAAGGAAAAGAGGCTCTCTCAACCTCTTTCCGCTCTTCCACCCAGCACATCAAGCAGACTCGAAAGACATGTAGTCCTGAGTTCTCAGTTGACCCAGCATGTAATAACTGCTCGAAAAGAACCCCCCTCTTGGCTTGTGGGGTATGTACCCTTCAAAGGCATGGTCCCCAGTAATCCCAGTGGGTCAGGCAGCACTCCTTCACTGTCCTGGTAGGGAAGAAAGGGAGATTGCAAGGTATGCGTCTGAATTTAGTAAAGGCTACCAGAACTCTCCAAGGCCCCGATCTCCACAGCCTGGGCAGCTCGGATAAGCAAGGTGAAGCTGTAGCACTGTGACACACTTTCTCCACACTTATGTCGCGCTCTAACATCAGCTGTGTTAGCCTGCCGTCTCCCCTCTGTCTTATATTGGATGCTTCAAGCCTGTTCCCTGGAACCAATGCACCCTATTCTGCCCTCATGGTATGAGAGGAGGATACACAGCCTCCTATATCCCTCACTCCTGCCCTGCATTCTAGGCTCCACCCTCAGCACCTCCACAAGCCTCCTGACCCCACGTTCCTCTCATCTCTCCGAGTGCTGATCCAGCGTGCCAGCAGCCTAAGTTGTCTCCCTTGGATCTCTTCTGCTTCCCGAGGGTCATTTGTGTTCTGATGTGAGGTCCTGGCTTCAGTTACTCTCGTGAAACTCCCAAGCAGCTGGCTCCAAGCACATCTGGCATCTGTTCATTCCAAAAGCTCGGGGTTAGTCTGGTGGCATTCACTCACTTGGTGTCCAGGGTTCATAGCTCAGACCCTGGAGCACAGCCCTAAAGAAGTGAGCGTGGAATTCTCAGCATATAGGATCTGCTGTCATATTACGTCTGCTGGCAAACAGCATAGCCTTTCAGGACATTGACCCAAACTTCTCTTTTCCCAAGGAATCAGAGCCCTTGATTACGCCATGACTTAGGAGTAATTCTGGGCCCACTGTGACCACTATGTCTCCCACCAGGCTGGGTTGAGGTAGCCTGAGTACCTTGGTTGTTGCCATGGTGATGGATACTCACCTCTAGTCAATGAAAACTTGGAAGCTGAGGTGGGTGCAGGACAACAAAGAACAACCCTGTCTTGGATGCAAATTACGGCTTCTTTTCATCCTCCTTTAACTGCCCTGCTTTGAGCCTTGCAATTTAGATCACAGAATAAAACCCTTTTAAGTACTACATATTAAAATCATAGGCCATTAAGGAGCCTTTCTGAGGTTTAAGCCCAGGTTGGTATCTTCAAAAAGTATTTGTAGGAAAGCACAGAGGACTGGGCAAAGTAATTAGCATGTCACTGAGTCAACATGGATTTATTGAACAGTGATTAGATGCTAGGACGACTAAGGACTTGCAGTCAGGACTGTGTCTCCATGTCTCAGTTTCTCTGGTGTGCTAGCTGGTTTTATGTCAACTTGGAACAAGCTACAATCATCTGAAAAGAAGGAACCCCAATTCAGAAAAAGTCAGGCTATAGACAAGCCTGTATGTAGGTCATGCTCTTAATTAGTGACTGATGAAGGAGCACCCAGTCCATTGTGGGCAGTGTAATCCCTCAGCTGGTGGTGCTGGATTCTGTAAGGAAGTAGGCTGAGCAAGTTATGATGAGCAAGCCAGTAAGTAGCACCCCTCCATGGTCTCTGTATCAGTTCCTGCCTCCAGGTTCCTGCCCTGTGTGAGTTTCTACCTTGACTTCCCTCAATAATGGATTATGATGTGGAAGTGTAACACAAATAAATTGTTTCCTCCACACCTTGCTTTTGGCAACATTGTCTCATCACAGTAACAGTAGTGGTAACAGTAAAAGTGTTGCAGGGGCCCATGTGGTTGTCTGTGTGAAGAGCTTCCTTTCCCATCCCTGTTTCACTTTGCTCTGTTTTATATGTTCAGCTACCCTGTAACACTTGATTTGCAAAAAGGAGCCCATGTGTGTGTGTGTGTGTGTGTGTGTGTGTGTGTGTGTGTGTGTACATGCCCATGTGCGTGCCTGTGTGCATGTGTGTTGCTTACAGGAAACCAAGGGGAGTCCCCTCTCCCAGCCTTTGTGCAGGCAGCACCCTCTGAATTCAAGCTGTTATTTTCTCCTTAGGGTTTGGTCTGATCTTCAAATGTTTATTTATTTGAGGTGAGCATCCTTTTCCCTTTGAAGACCCAGTTTATTAAGTCTGAATGGAAATATCTCTTATCCCACATTCTGAACATGGCTCTAAGATTTTTCTCTTCTGGCTCTTTGAAGGAGCCAAGTCCCTGCACTCCACATGTTTATGTATGCCCCTCTGCACTCAGACACCCTAGTTTCAGAGGCAAGCAGTCACTACTCAGCTCAGGATGCCCACTGGAGGTGATGACAGAGCTCAAGGAGTCTGGGCAGCTATCGTCAACAGCTGACTCCTGGCTTTCTGGACCAGGCAGGAATCAGTGACCTTGGCTTGTGGTAGCCTCTGTCTGATGGCACCAGTCAGCCCCATAACACTAAAAGCTCAAGGTTTCTGCTTCCTACTTGTCTTGTACAAGGCACAGTGAGTATTAGTGTCCCAAACCCCACTCTTTGATGGCGCTCTAAGTGCTATCTAGCTGTGTGGACTTGGATATCAGACTTTCCTAGACTCCGCTCTAATTATACCTTGTTTAGTGGCCAGGTCTGATGCCTGACTCCTCCATGGTGTAGAGTAACTAATCCACTCACCACTGTGTCCTCCAAAGCTGGCACAACTCCTAGCACATAGTATATGCTTAGTAAATGCTAACTAATAGATATCAGACAGCACAAGATAGGTGTGGGGAGCCGCAGCTGCCACCCTATATATATATATATTGAACACCTGGTCTCCGGCCAGAGCAGAGAGCATTGAGATAAACAGGCCTTAGTTGGAAAAGCTGAGTGCCTCTAGTTTGTGATGCAAGCTGGCATGATTTCCTACAGCCTATTGTGCTTTGCCACGTAGCTGATGCTGATTGGGACCAGGGAAAGTATTTAACCCACAAGGGCTGGGGGCTGGATATAGATAGGAGTAAGTATATAGATATAGGAGTAAGTATGTAGTGATAGTAAGTAAGATAGAGAATTAGGGGTAAGTATGTAAGGATAGATGTAAGATGTAAGAATAGGAGTAAGTAAGATGTAGGGAATAGGAGTAAGTAGGAAATAAGAGTAAGTAAGAAGAAAGTAGTAAGATGTAAGTAGTAAGATGTAAGTAGTAAAATGTAAGAAGTAAGATAGAAATAAGTAAGATGTAAGAAGCAAGATTACAAGGATCCTAATTAAACTGCATGGAGAAGAGCTCGTTGTTGCCTCCTTATTTCTGCTGGACGGAAAGGCAGCTTACAGATAGGTCTTAATTATGAGCCTGATCATAAGACACAAGAAAGCCTTCAAGAACTAGGTACACCTCTATGCTTGGGCTGAAGGCTGAGCTAGTGTTGGGGTTAGAAGGACCCAACTCTATACCTGGGGAAAGGCCTAGGTGAGGATGTTGTAATCTTAGCTCAACCCACAGAACACATATTGATAATAGATTGCTGCAATAACATGAGGTTTATTGATCCAACGTGCATGGCCAATGCGGGGAGTGGCAACCCCAAACTCAGAAAGCACACACCTTTTATACTCTCCAGAGGGCAGATTTCTGCATCAAGGCTAGCTGGCTTACTGTGGTTGGTAGAACACAGGACGAAGGATCTCATCAGGCGTTGGCTGGCTTGCTCAGGGGGCTGTTCTTGGCTTAGTCAGCCAACTTCCCTATCCAGCTCCGCACCTGGGCTTGAAAAGTCTCTGGGAAGGGGCTGAGTAACTAGGTGGTAGGGGGATTGTTGGCAGCAAGGTCAGGTTGACGGTTTATGGTCTTTTTCAAAATTCACCACAGGGAGAGGCTAGGGAGTTAACTAATTATTAATTACTATTACTAATTACTAATCTTGTTTTTGTAGACCTTAACGTCATTGCAACCACCAGTTATTTTTGTTTTGGCTGGTCTTAACCTGGTCATTCTGACTTAACATCCTGACCATCAGAACTTTGTTTTCACAGTTTTGAAACTCTGTTTCTATATTCCCAGAACTTAAACAAGCAGATATTTTCATATCTCTATGACTTTGTTTCCCAGAGCTTTATTCTTACATTCCCAGGCAGTTACATTTTTAACTTTATTACTTCAAGGACACCTTTGAGGGGAGACCAGTCAGAACAGACCTATGTTAGAGCAGACATTCTCTTAAGTCCCAGTGTTCCTCTAAAGCAGTGGTTCTCAACCTTCCTAATGCTATGACCGTTTAATATAGTACCTTATATTGTGGTGACCCCTAACCTTAAAATTATTTTCATTGCTACTTCATTACTGTAATTTTGCTATGGTTTGAATTGTAATGTAAATATCTGTGCATTCTGTTGATTTTGTTCTTTTTTGTTTGTTTTTTTTTGTTTGTTTGTTTTTGTTTTGTTTTTGGTTTTTGGTTTTTCAAGACAGGGTTTCTCTGTATAGCCCTGGCTGTCCTGGAACTCACTCTGTAGACCAGGCTTTTCTCGAACTCAGAAATCCACCTGCCTCTGCCTCCCAAGTGCCGGGATTAAAGGCGTGTGCCACCACTGCCCAGCTCTTTCTGATGATCGGAGGCAACCCTGTAAAAGTACCTTTCTACCCACAGGTTGAGAAACACTGCTCTAGACTCATCAAGGCTGAACTCCTCGGGGCTCTGAAACTGTGGGTGGCTGCACTGGAGGCTGCATTCCAGCAGGGGGCTCCAGGACCTTTCCATTGTGCCACTATGGCAGCTATATTTTCTTCTGTTATTTTGAGACAGAGTCTAATGTAGCCCAGGTGGGCCCTTAGCTGGCTGAGGCTGAGGAAGACACTGGAGTCCTGACCCTCCAGCTTCTGCCTCTAGAGTGGCTGAGATTACAGGTCTGTGTGTTTCTATTTCAGAGGGTACTAGGGATTTAACCAGGGCATCTGGCATTACCCCTTAGCCACCGAGCTACATCCCCAGCACCCAGGACAGGGTTTGAGCCATCATGTCCTTTTTTAGAGAACAAAACCCTAAAGCTCAAGGGTTGAAGAAAAGTGACTATTTATTGATCTTGGATCTAATAGATGGGAACGAACGCTCTGATCAGTTCCTCTATAGACCCTACCAATCATGGCTCTGGGATTCAGGGAGATAAACCTTTGGAATGCGTTCTATCCACTACAGAATGTCTTCTGTTTTCTGAAGTAATATACCACTCCCAATTATTCACTGATCCTTAGAGTGTACAGGTATGCTCAGAGGGCCACAGGGCATGGTCACAGGGCTTGCTCACTGTGGTGTTATCTGTGAGGGGAGCACAGATATGGTCATAGGTCCATAGGGCCGGCTCACTGTGGTATTGTCTATGAAGACCAAATAATGGGAATGTCTGTCAAGAGAACAAGGCAAATCAGTGAGACTAATACAGTGCTCTGTATCACTGAAAGTGAAATAAAATGTTTGTTTGTTTGTTTGTTTTCGAGACAGGTTTCTCTGAGTAGCCCTTGGCTGTCTTGGAACTCACTCTGTACACCAGGCTGGCCTTGAACTCAGAAATCTGCCTGCCTCTGCCTCCCAAGTGCTGGGATTAAAGGCATGTGACACCACTGCCCGGCCTGAAATAAAACTGTTAATATTGCATAATATGTATGTGTGTGAGTATGGGTACTATAGCATGTAGGTAGAGGTCAGAGAACAACTTTCAGGAGTTAATTTTCTTCGTCTACTGTGTGTTCCAGGGACGAGAACCAGGTTTTCAGGCTTGTATGAGCCATTTTGCTGACCCAAACAATTTTAATTGTCTGATTTTGTGATACTTAGGATAGAAAGAAGATAGGTCCTCACTGAAGGGAAAGCAAGTGTTCTACTATTGAGGCATACCACCCCACCAATGAAAGTTAAACATTTACAACCAACACCAATCATTTTTGTAGTGGAAAATGCACAATAAAAATAAATTTTAATTTGTAGGCTTATGGTTTTCAAAACCTTCTTTAATAAAGTTTCTTAAACACTTCAAGCATCCTTATAACCCACAAAGATACGGAGGGGGGATGACTAATAGGACAAGGGGGGCATGGGCCTGTTTAGAAGTAGTTATTTGGGGCGAGATATCAATCTTCTTTGTCAGCAGTCCAATTCACTCAAATCAGCAGCAGAGGCTAGATCCAGAAGAAACTTCAAGGCTCTGCCGATCAGCAGGAGTCCACTGAAGCAGACAGAATACCTCCAGAAATTCTTTGGTACATTTCTTTCTGTGAAGTCACGACCAGTAAAGATCAGGAAAGCAAGGTGAACAAATGCTAGAGTGTTGTCAACGAAAACCAGCATCAGCAAAGCCCAATGAAGGCCAGCAAGGCAAGCCAACACCAGAGCATCAGCGGCAAAGACCAGCATAATTGAAGCCCAGTGAAGACCAGCAAGGCAAACCGATGCCAGAGCATCGTCCACTGACTGTTGGGTTATACTTTACTCTTTCTAAACATCATGTGTCCTCTCAAGTGTGCACTCCAACAAAACATCACATGCCTGTTCACCAGACAGCTTCCAGAAAAACACCACGTGTCTGTTCTCAGCAAAACACCCTCTCATAAGAAAGCTTCCAGAAAAACATCACATGACACAACTAAGTCTCCAACAAAACCAGAAATTCCCACTCCATTGATTATTGGATAGTTTGCCAGATAAGTATGGTATTACCAAAATTCAACTTCATGGGGACAAGACAGGAATAGTCACAAAAGTAACTATGGTAAGGCAGATGCCCTAAGGGTCCTGTAGGGCTTTTGCTGGAAGTTGAACCTTGAGCTGGGGAGGGGTCACTCTGGCACTCATGGCGCACTTATTCTTCACATGGTCAAGATATATTTGCTGTTTTCTGTAAGTACGATCTACCTCACAGTGGAAATATGAAAAACTGATCATGAATCTGCTGCAGAGAAGTCTTTAAAACGATAACTGGAAAGTAGCAGTCTATTGTTCCAGGCGCTCCCATGAAGTCACTGCTCAGTTCCCCAGAATGATGGCTGTTGACGCCCTATGAGCTGGTGGGGTCCATGGAGACCTCACCTACCTGTGCTCTGTGGAGTCCTGTGATTTGAATGAAGTGGCTGGTTCACTGCAAGTAGGTTGTTTTTCACAGGGCATGCTGTCCCCTGTGAGCTTTGTGTTCACTCTAGTTTTCAGTCTTTCCATACTAAATACTGAGGTATCTGGGTCTCTCCATCAGTTCCTAGTGTCCCCAAGTGCCAGTGGCCACTGTGGACTGTTAAGGTCCTCCCACACCAGTGGCTGGGAGGCTCCCAGGTTGCCCCACTGCCACTTGGAAGTCTTATGTCTGATGGACAGACCCCTGCAATCACTTGGAAATAAGGATTTCTCATGCCAAAATGTCTTCTCTCATTTGGGGACTTTGCTAAGAGTCTGGGGTGGGGTTAAAGGAGATAGCAGGTCTACTGTCCTCTTTGGGGATTCGAGTTCTAAGCTTTCCTGAGGATCTGGGAAATCTAGAAGTTTAAGATGAAACCAGGTGAACTGCATATCTGTAATCCAATGTTGGGAGGCAGAGGCAAGAGGACTGCCAGGAGTTCAAGACCTTTGTGGACTACACAATAAGTTCCAGGCCAGCTTAGGCTTATATGGAGTACAGGCCCGTTAGGATTACCCAGCAAGATCCTGTCTTGAAAGAAAAAGTAGAACATTAGGATGAAACACAGAAAGTCAACCTGTTAATTACAGAATCTAAGGCCACATATGTGAGATCAGTGACACAAATGTCCCGGCAAATAAGAGCTGTGTTCATGTGTGTGTGCACGTGTGCCTGCACGGCCCTGCTCCCCCCAGACAATAGACAGCAGTCAATATAAATCCAATTGGGCATAATGGCCGGCTTTCTGTCCCCTCAGAGATGGTGACAGTGATTTCTCAGGCGCCTTTTAGTTACAGACACGTTTCTGAACAACATAATTGGGTTTGGGTCGCACAGCCTGCAGTGCCGGACTATTGATTGTTTGTAACCATCTCCTGGCCCGAAGATGTCTGCTGTGTTTTCAGCATAGCAAGAAGGTGGTAAAGACTGGCAGCTCTGAGTGAGCAGACTTGGTAGCCGCTCTGAGGGGGCGGGGGGAGGGGCAGGGTGGTAAAGACAGGCAGCTCCAAGTGAGGGGACGTGGAAGCCGCTCTGACTGAAGGGGCAGGGGTGGGATGTGGGAGCCTTGGCATAGGAGAGACCCGAAGCTGATATATCTACCTACTGACATTTTGCAGAAGGCACCAATGGTGCCTTAAGAGCTTTCAGGCAGCCGAGGCCCAGGAGTCAGAGCACTGTGTTCACTGGGACCCAGAACTCTTCTTTCTGGATCTGCATTTTTGTGCTCAAAAATAATGATGGAACTTTATAACTTTGTCTAATGGAAGTATACTGTGAATTACAAATACAAGCCATGGAGAACTTTCTAGAATCCACATTTAAAAATAAAAAATAAAAATAGCACAACGTGTAGTTCAGTTGTAGAGCAGTTGCCCAACACGGGCAAAGTATTGGGTTCAAGCCTGAGAATTTTGAGGAAAAAAACCTAGAAAACAAAAAACAATAAGAAGCTGCTGAAACTAGTTTTAATAATATTTTGTCTGCTGGGTAGTGGTGGTGCATGCCTTTAATCCCAGCACTTGGAGGCAGAGGCAGACAGATTTCTGAGTTCGAGGCCAGCCTGGTCTACAGAGTGAGTTCCAGGACAGCCAGGGGTATACAGAGAAATCCTGTCTTGAAAAATAAATAAATAAATAAATAAATAAATAAATAAATAAATATTTTGTTTAACTCAACTCAACATTGTTTAAGCCTGAGAAACATAACATTGAATTATTTTACAATTTTTTTACTAACTCATTGAAGTCTAGCATGTCGTTTTTATTCCTGGTGTACCTCTAGCTACCTTCTTGTATGTCAATGGCTTTTTGGTCCCAGGGCCAAGTTGCTCTTGTTCTGGCCTGTGCAGGTGTGCCAAGCCTATAGACAGGTCCTCTGTGGCCCAGGGTTTCACTAGTCTGCCCAAGCTGAATCTATGGATTTATGTGTCTGCCCTCTGGGCGCCACAGCCTGTAATCTCAGGAGAAGCTCAGCGGGTAGGCACCCTTCCCTCTGCCTTCAGGGAACAAGGCTGGTCTGGTGGAGGATGGTGAAGATAGGAAAAGTGTGTCCAGATGCTCCTATGGTAAAGCAGTGCCAGCTGCCACATGCTTTAGTGCAACACAGCCAGGCAGGCCTGTGATATCTTTAGTGGAGTTTTGCAGCTGAGCTAGACTCTAGAGTCAGGAATAGGATTTGTAAGGGGGGAGAGAAGGAGGAAAATCACAAGAATGAGGATTGTTCCTGGGTGTCAGGGGGCAGGTCGGACAGAGCCGAGGTTATGTATCAAGAGTGGGTGCATGCAGGTAATATTGAAATCCAGCTAGAAGAATTTACATGAGATATCAGGAAGTCGGATCAAGCTCTCAAACTGGAGTCCACTGCAGGAAATGCACAGGGTTCCTGTATCTCTGATGGACTAGAGACAGCAGCTGTGTTTAAAGGCCAGTGGTACAGGAGGAAGTGACCCAGATGGAGGGACAGGAGGAGCCATATACCACGGCAGACACCAGGGTGGCTGCTGAGACCCTTTCTTTGACAAGGAGACTATGAGCAGAAATGGCATCCAGGACTTTGCTTCAGGCAGTGCTCCTGTGACCTGACCAAGGGCAGGAAGACATCCTTGGAAGGCAGTCAGCTCATCCCTGACCCAGAGTCAGGAAGAATGGAGTAGGCAAAGCAAGGCTGCTGGGATCCTGCGACCTGCAGAAAGAGGGTCAGCAAGCTACTTCTCTATGCAGGGCTTTAACAAACACAACTGGAATGCTGGGAGCCTCAGCTGGTAAGGGGGCTTCTGGTCCATAGCAGCGGGGTAGGAGACGTCTTCTAAAACCAAACAAAGCTGTAGTGAGGGTTGAAAGCAGGAGACAGAATGGATATGGCAGCCTCTGAGAGAGGAAGGGCCTGTGGGGCCAGCAATCCAGTGAGTCACCCTCAAATGGCAAATGTCCTGCCTAAGCGAATGAGAACTTGAGTCATTAGTGACATTTAGAATCTCTACTCTGTCCTTGGTACCTTAAGACCCTGGAAACAAAGCTGTGAACAGGACTTGGGAAGTCAGGACCCCACTGAGTTGGGGGAAGGGTGAGGAACCCAAACATTAAGTTGGTCTAGTAGTTTGGGGGCATCTCAACACAGCCCAGGCCACATGCAGAGAGGACAGGGAACACTTCACTGGCAAGAAATACATGTCCACCATTTTCTTTCAACCTATCTGTGCTTTAATCTAGGGCAGAAGTGATAAGGGTGGGCCAGTTTGGCAAGGAGGAAACAAGACTGACACCACTGGAAGTCACAATAGCATGAAAAAAGGTCTGAGGGTGGAGCAAAGCACAGGATGCAGAAATAGATGCCCAGGAGTGAGAAAACGGTAAGCAGATGAGAACAAGAGCTTGCAAGCTGAAGGTGGGAATGGGGGGTGAGTGCAAGAGGTGACAGAGGCTAGCAGGCCTGAGCTCCTCATGCTAGGGTGCTGGGGTTTGTACAGACACCTGCAGCCTTGTGAGAGCCCAAGGAGCTGATCAGAGTTGAGACAAGTACAAGTGACAGATTAAGATGGACAGTGATCAGGCCTGGAGTTCTAACACTGTCCCAAGTGAAGTCATTGAGAAGGTTTAGACAGTGGCGTTGCCACCAGAGGTCATGTTGTTCTTTGGCTGGGTAAGCATGGGTGGCTGGTGCAGGGAAGACCGTGGCAGCTTCTGGAGATGGGAGGAGGGAGCAAATAGCCCAAGGGGTGTTGGGTGGCCCCTCACAGGTCTCAGTTCCAACAAATATACTCAGACAGGTTAGCGATGCTATTAAAGTTGCCGAACCTGGACACCCGGGTTTGCAGATAATGCTGCACGAGGTGGTGGACTCAGTGATTGGACTATTGAATTACAGCATCTATGACTTAATCTCATTGGCCGTCAGCGAGGTATCCATCAAGCAAATTGACATTTGCTTTGCTAGTCCCTCTTAAAGTCAGAACGATTGATTTGGTTACATTTTATACATAAGATTTGCTTTCCCTGTGTAAAGGCCTTGGAAAAGCAGGCCATGAAATACACTCTTTAAAGTTTTAAGTTTCCTTATTTATACTAAACAACTGTTAGAGTTGGTACCATAAAACAAAAACAAAAACAACAACAACAAAATACCCTTTTATTAAATGGGACTGAATCTGGCTGAGACTGGCTGGTGCCTTGGAAGAAAAGTGAAGTTGGCTACTGTCAGAAGTAAATAAACTCCTCTGAGCCGAAGAAGTTGATGTTACTGCTTCTACTTACTTCCGTGGATCTTTTGTCTGGATATTCTATGGTTGTTGAGAATCAATCCCTGGAAGGAGTTCTATGATCTCCACACATGCTTCATACATGCAAAATAAACAAAATATAAAGCAATTATTTAAAAGAATGTCTCCTAGAGACAGCATAACAGTGTTTTCCCCCACAATGCGCATTTCCTTCCCCATCCATTCCTCCTCTCATTAGTGGAGGAGGGAATTCCTTTATCCTTCTAGACAGTTTGGCCTCTACCTGGGCCCAGGTGGCTTCTATACTCAGTGACATGCTATCTGTAACCATGACTGCATGGTGGAAGGCTGGGGACAGAGACTACAATCCCTAGAGCATTTAGCATAACCAAACTGTACAACCAGGGAGCCTGATGTGGTGGTCAGAAAGCACTTACCATGCAAGAGTGAACCCATGAAACCAGCTGTGTACAATGGCTAACACCTGTAAACTCAGCATGCGACAGCAAAAAGACAGCTGGATCCTGGAAGCTCATGGACCAGCTAGGCTGGCCTATGGTTAAAACTCCAGGTTTTTGAGACACTTTGTCCCAAATGAGAGTAGAAGGTCCCTGCAGACTGGTTGACACTTTAGGTTGTTTTCCTCTCTCCTCAAATGTGCCATCTACACATGTTCCCATACCCACACGTGTTCCCATATCCACACGTGCCCATGCCCACTCATGCACCCTCACTTACACATATACCTACATTTGCATCCATACCTACACTCACACAAACATATACCTATGCATACATCGACACCTATATATGTATCCATACCCACACAGTAACCACGCTCACACTTGGACATGCAAGAGAAAGATAGCTACCTCCCAGCTCATAACATTCTCCCTTAATTTTTATTCTTCTCTCAAATATTCCAGTTGCAGTTTTCCCTCCTTCCTCTCCCTCCGGTCCCTCCTCTCCTCTCTCATATCTCCCCCAGATCTACCCTTTTGCCTCCCCTCAGAAAAGAGCAGGCTTCCCAGAGATATCAACCAAACATGGCCTACTACACTTCAGTAAGACTAGGCACCTACTATCACATCAAGAGGAGGCAACCCAGTAGGGTCCCACAGGCACACCGGAGAGTCAGAGAGAGACAGCCCCTATTTGCACTGCTAGGAATCCCAAAAGATTGCCAAGTTACTCATCCATAACATATATTTTGAGGACCTAGGCCAGACCCCTACAGGCTCCCTGATGTCTGCAAGCCCCCATGAGAATCCCAGACAGTTTGATAGTCTCCTTCTTCAAATTGTCCTTTCTCTATTCAGACAGCTGCCTAGTGTAGAACTTTCCAGATAACGACAGAATATCTATTCTAAACAGTAAAGGTTTATAAAGGAAAGAAAGAAAAGAAAAAAACTCTACCCAAGAGTCTTTTGCCTTTGGCCAGATACAGACCTGATTTTGCTTGTGATCCTTCTCACTGGTCTGGCTTGATCCCTTGAGGCCTGTCTGCCCCTTGGAGATTCCCCCCTGTGTTTTCAGTGCTTAGCACCACTCCACACATAACACCTTTCAGGATATCCAGAGTCAACTGGCTCTTTTGGTGAAAGCATTGTGGACTGTCTTCACAGACAGACAGCTGAGTGCACCACCTGCCTCAGTTCCAAGCCCACTGTGACCAAGGTCTGCTTCTTCATTTGCGTTCATTCCTTCTCACTCTCAGGACTCTCAGCCTGCTGCCCCTCCTACACAAACAGGCTCCCTTGAGCTCAGTCCATCTGTGCAGTGCCTGCCTGCCGAGAGACCCTGTGGAGGCTCCCACTGGAATCTGCTGCCCCACATACAAGAACTTGCCCCTTCCTCTTCCTTGATACTCAAGTTTAAACTGCATCAGAGACGTGTGGGTCCAGCATGTCACTTCTCCTGGCTTCTCAGTAAGCATCTCGTTTTATTCCCAAGATCCCCTCTCTTGCAAAGGTCACATTCCCAAATCTATGTCTTCCCCTCAAACTGTGACCCAGAATAAGTTCTTCCTCCCTTAAACTGTCAGTGTTTGGTCACAAGGACAAGAAAAGAAGTAAATATGAAAGACATATGCTCTGTATACAGTCTTTTCTTCTCCATGTGTGCCTATGACAAAGTTTAATTTTTTTATAAATTAAGCATAGTAAGATATTCACAACTTAACTCATGAAAAATAGAACCATTAAGACAAATGACATCATACATCATCTCAAAAATATCTTATTGTAGGTTCACGTCCTTCTTATGACGATGGTAGGTGCTGCTGCAGGGCACAGCCTGATGGCTTCTCTGTGGCATATTTGAATCCCCAGCACCTCTGCTTGTGGACCCTGGGGCCATTGAATACACACACTGTGAGGGCTGCTTCTGTCCATTTGACGACTGAGATACCTATTATGTGATTGACCATCTGGTGGACAGTGGACACACATAAACACGCTGGGTAAAAGATGACTCAGACCTCTGCTAGATAAGACTTCATCAAATTGCTCAGAATGGTGAACAACTGAAAACTTATGAGTTGCTTATTTCTGGAAATTTCCATGGAACATTTCTTTCCAGACCACAGTTGGTTGCTGATAATTAAAACCCTACAAAAGAAGCTTGCATTTAGAGGGACCCCTGCATGTTTTGTCATGGAAACTAAAATTAGTTCAGCTCTCCATTTGCACACACACACACACACACACACACACACACACACACACACACACACTGTCCCCTGTGGTAGCCTGAACATAAAATGCTCCCCTAGCCCCCAGGCTCATGCATGTGAACCCTTGGTCTCTAGATGGCAACACTGTTTTGGAAAGTTGTGGAACTTTGAGGAGCTGGAGCCTGTCTGGTGAATAGTGGGTCCCTGGGAGCCTTGTGGTTTGTAGCTTGGCCTGACTTCCTGTCTCACTTTACTTCCTGATTTGTACACTTAAGCAAGCAGCCACCCACGCTCCCATGGCCTGAGCTACCCACTGACATGATGAACTGTATCCCTTCAAACTGTGAGCTGAAATAAATATCTCATCTTCCAAGTTGCTTCTTTTTATTTATTGGTCATAACATGAGGAAATGACTAATGGGAACCTGTGGGGATTTTCTGGTACACAGTCAGGAGAACATTTCTGCTCAGATCTCTGCAGTCTCTGTCAGTTCTGAGCAGGAACAGATGAGAAACTGGGGCACATAAAAATTAGGTAACATGTGCAAGTTCATTCGTACACATTGAAGCACCAGCTTTAAGTTGGTTCAGCAGATCTCAAATAATACCTGATTAAAAAAAATAAACACATTGTTCCGGTTAGCAATATACTTTACTATCTCTAAATCTTGAGATTTAATGGAAAAGCCAACCCTGATGGGAGTTCTGTGCCCTCTTAGTCTCCTGGTAAGAGGATGAGAGGAGAGGGTAAAGAGAGGTTGGGGTGGAAGTGGGTGTTGAGCCAGCCTCTTTGTGGGAGCTTAAGAAGCAAAGACTGTGTTCTGGAACATTGGATTTGAAAAGGCAAAGTGTCTGCTGGCACAACATCTGAGAAGACAGAGAGAGTTCATCACGGTTATCCATCTTGAGTGGAAGTGCTTGAGGAGAAGGAGCATTTCTCACAGAGGGGGGCCTTTCTGGAGTACTGTCTGTGAACATGTACCTTCCCAGAGAAGTGACATTAGGGCTGGCAACAGAGAGCTGGAAGGCAACTAGGAAAAGAGGAAGAACTTCCCAGAAAGAGAGAAAAATGTACAAAGTCCAAGGCAGAGAAATAGAAGAACTAGGGAGGCTTGGAGGTAAGATAGTCACCCTTGCTAATGTTCTACAAAATGTCTGGCAAAGGAATTTAAGGATGTGTAATGGCTATTTCTGTTGTCAACACGACTGTATCTGGAATGAACTACAATCCAGAATTGGAAGGCTCACTTGTGATCAAGATCTTGGGGTTGGGAGACACAAGTTTCTGATCTGGATCTTGACATGGAGATGTTGAGGCATAGTGGCTATGAATCCCAGGAGACTAAGGCAAGGATATCCCTGAGTTCAGCCTGGGACAAAATAAGTCCCAGATCTAGGTTGGTGGTACACATCTTTAATCTGGGCCACACCTTCTGCTGGGGACCTACATAAGGACGTTGGAAGAAGGAAGATTTGCTCTCCTTTGCCTGCTTGCATTTGCTTACCAGCACATCTGTTGGAATCTACTAGCCTGGTGGGACTGAGCAAATACTAGAGCCTTGGATTCATAGCTGACCATTGTTGGGGAGTTGGACAACCTACTGTAAGTCATCATAACAAATTCCCTTACTATATAGAGACTATCCATAAGTCCTGTTACTCTAGAGAACCCAGTCTAATACAGAATGAAAAGGTTTATTTTGGATCTCTGTCCAGAGAAATAGAGTCCACCATGATAGGGAAGACATCAGGAACATGGAGTGTCTATTTGCATTGCATCCATAGACAGGAAGACATGACATGACCACTGACATTTGCCTTCTACTTATTCAGGATGTCACTGTGTTTGACAGTACCATCCAAGCTCAGGGTAGGGCCTTCTGGGAGTGAAACATCTCTAAATGTCCTCCTGGACTCTCCCAGAGGTGTGCTTTCCAGGTGACAATACATCCATCAAGGTTCACAATGAAGCTCTGCCTTTGCCATCATAGCTCAACTTCTTGTCAACTTGATACCTGATACATAGCTTTTAAAATCACAATGCCCTGCTTCTTGTCTTCTGAGGCTCATATGCATCGTCTAATAAAAAAACCACATTTGGTTCTTCTTCAAATCTCTTAATTGTGGTGGTTTGAATACACTTGGCCCAGGGAGTGCACTATTAGAAGGTGTTGTCTTATTTGAGTAGGTATGGCCTTGTTGGAGGAAGTGTGTCATTATGGGGGTGGGCTTTGAGACCCTCCTCCTAGCTGTCTGGAAGCCAGTCTTCCCCTAGCAGCCTTTAGTTGAAGACATAGAACACTCAGCTCTTCCTGCACCATATCTGCCTGGATATTGCCATACTCCTGCCTCCTCTGAACCTGTCAGCCAGTCCCAATTAAATGTTGTCCTTATAAGAGTTGCCTTGGTCATGGTGTCTCTTCACAGAAATGGAAACCCTAACTAATACAAAAGTCTTAACAGTTCTAACATTGGTCAAAAGCCCAAACCCTAAATCTCTTTCAAAACTCAAGGAAAATATTGGAGTCCCTACAAAATTACAAAGAAGGTGAGATGACTTAGTGTGTAAACACACTTGCTGCCAAGCCTAATGACCTATCTCCAGAACCTTCATAGCAGAAGGAGAAACAGAATTCCACAAATTGGTCTCTATCCTTCGCATGTACACTGTGGCTGCACATGTACCTCTATATGTATACACTAACTAACTAACTAACTAACTAAATAAATAAATAAATAAATAAATAAATAAGTAACTGACTAAATGCAATGTAAATTCTGGGCAAGATGGTATGTGCCTTTAATCCCAGCACTTGGGAGACGGAGGCAGACAGACCTCAAGGCCAGCTTTGCCTGTGTAATAAGTTCCAGGCCAGACAGAGCTAGAGGGAGACCCTGCCTGCCTTAGAAAAAATTATAAAAACAAGTTATATACTTCCAACCCACAATGGCACAGAATAAGCATTTCCATCCCACCAGAGATGACAAGCTGTCTGATGTAGCTGCCACCGTGCCTTTCCAACCATGGCAAACTGAATCCTTCTGAACTGCGAGCCAAAAGTGTCCAATTGTCTCTAAGGCAGACAGTAAGCCCCATGGCTCTATGAACACTATCTGGGGGCACTTGTTGGCATCATCCGGGCTCTGATAGCCTTGAGCTGTCCCTCCTTTCTATCTCCTCCTGCAGCACATAAAACTTCTGTCTTAAGTCAGCTCGACTCCAATGTTTGCAGCTTGGTGGACATTGTCTGGGCATCTTCAATATCCATCAATACCCATCACAACTTAGACTTAGTGTCCTTTCAAGGGCTCCTTGCAGGCTACACATTGCCTTCCCCAATGCTACCTTGTATGACACTGTTAGACTATGTTGCTGGTTCAGGGTGCAACCTGGCCCTTGCAAATGCTATTGATGGGAAAGAACTTTCCTAAGTGGTCATTTTGGAACTGGAAACTCTTTGGTCTTGGCTTAGGCCCTCTCCTTTGAAATTAACTTCCTTGTTTACAAGTTAGAGCTTTGATGGGGGTCCTGCCTTCATGGTACCTCTCCTGTTATCCCAGTGAGGAGCTCTGGGTCAATCTCTAACTTACAGCTATTTCTCTGAGCCCTCATCATCAGTAACATCAAATTCAGTCACATTCCTTTCCTTACTAAGCTTCACATTTCTGGGTCTTTCTGTTCCATTGCCCTCCTCTCCCAGTGAAACCCAGATAAAAGCAAGGAGTAGTAACCATAAAAATTAACCCATTGTGATAGAATTTGGCCTCAGTCAATTCCTTAGGACATGGGGAAAACATATCCAAATTCATTGCCAGAATATAACATGAATGCTCCCTAGTTTCTTGTCTAGTGGAGTCATTATTCTCTCAAAAAGCTCCCAAGTCTCCCTGTCACTTGTCTGCATTTCTTTCAGTGTTCTGGTCTTCTGGGCTCCCACCAGAATGGACCCTTAAGTTCTGTTTACAGGATTCTAGAACTTTACTGGTCTGAAATTCCAAACTCTTTCACATTCTTCCTTCAAAGGGTTCCAAAAGCTTAAGAACCACATTATCCTGGTTTATAACAGAAATAACCCCACTTCTGATACCAGCTTCCTAATACCAATTAGCATTTGCTTTCCCATGACTGTGATAAAACACCTGACAAAAGCGACTTCAGGAAGGAAGACTTGTCTTGGCTCACAGCTAAAAGTCACACATACAGACCATCATGGTGAAAAGGCATGGTGGCAGGAGCAAGAAGCAGTTGGCCTTGGTCATGGTATGTCCACAGACAGGGAATAGAGACAGATGAATGTTGATGCTCCATTCACTTTGCTTTTTAAATTCAGTTTATGGCTCCAACCCATGGGTTAGTATCACCCACACTGAGGCCGGATCATCTCTTCTTAGCTAAAAATCTCTCTGGAAACCTCACTTACACACTAAGGTGTGTCACAGATATACCTAAGTAACTGACAATGAGGATTAACCACAAGAAGGGAAAGCAGACCCTGAGTAGTACAGGAGGAGGCTATGGAGACTTGATGGATCAGACAACTCAGGGCTTCCCCAGCTCCTCAGCTTCCAATGCTTGGCCTCTGATATATGAAGAGTTTCCACACTACCTTACATTTCCTTGTGTTCTCTGTTTTAAAATTTGTCTGAGATCAGCTTTACTCAGTTGAGGACACAGACCATCATGGTGGAAAGATGTGGTGGCAAGAGCGAGAAGCAGTTGGTCTTTTGCCATCTTTGTTGGTGCTCCTTTGCCATCTTTCCTCTGAACCATCCACTGTCTCCCCTGGATGAAATAAAGGCTTACTTCCCACCCAATCTAACTCTTACCATCTTACTACCAAGGTGCTCTAAGTCATAAAAGAACTATGGACATTAAACAAAAAGAACAATTTGGGTGTCTCATTTATCAGACAATTCACATTATTTATTTAATTATTGCCATGGTTTTATTTTGTTTTGTTTTTGAAGTAGAATCTCACAAATTGGCAAGAGTTGTCACTAAACTCTAGATCCTCTTGCATCAGAGGTGTACCACCACACATGCCTAGAGTAATATACCTCTAGTTCAGTTTTTCTTTCATGTTTAATAATTATTTGTTAAATTCACATTATATGCAGAATGTCACTGATAATCAGTAACCACTAATAATTATAATCACACTATCCTGAAGGGAACTGATACATTCAGACCCTTATGGCCATAAGAAAAAAAATGTAAGTTAATGCATTATTTATATGTTTCAGTTTACATAATAGAAGAGGAGATGAACAAAGGAATTAAATTTCAGAAACATCAAAGAAGGATACAATTTTGGGAGCTAGGCAAGAATGCTTTGAAGTTGTAAAGCATGTGCTATCTTAGTTTCCGTTGTTGCTCTGACAAAGCACTCTCACAAAGGCAACTTAAGGCTTATAGTTCACACTGTGAGGAAGTCAAGGCAGAAGGGAGTTGAATCAACTGTCGCATGACATCCTCAGTTAAAAGCAAAGAGTAATGAATCCAGGATCCCCAACATAGGGAATGGTGCCACCCACACTGGGTGAATCTTGTCACCACAGGTAACACAATCAAGACAATCCTTACACATATAACAACAAGGCCAATCTAATTTAGATTGTTTTTATTGTGATTCCCTTCTGCAGTGATTTTTACATTGTCTCAAGCTTACAAAAGTAACCAGCACAGAACACAATGTTTATTTTATTTTTGCTTTTTTTTTTGTTTGTTTGTTTGTTTTCGAGACAGGGTTTCTCTGAGTAGCCCTGGCTGTCCTGGAACTCACTTTGTAGACCAGGCTGGCCTCGAACTCAGAAATCCACCTGCCTCTGCCTCCCAAGTGCTGGGATTAAAGGCGTGTGCCACCACTGCCCAGCTATTTTTAACTGTGAAAGAGAAACATGTTTGCTTTTTAAAAACCTATTGAGTGGTTTTTCATTTTCATAATATTTATATTCTATTGGATACATTTAAAAATCAGTATGATAGTTTTACATATACATGCTAGTATTAATACATCCTAAAATATTTTTATTTGTGAGTACAGAAACCATTTCAGATATTGACTTAAAAATGGATAAGACAACTTTATTTTTTAAAGGATTTTCTTGGGGTTCCTTTGGAGAGAGCTCAGCAGCTAAAGGCACTTGGTTCAGTTCCCAGCTCCTACATGGTGGCTCACTTTCCAGGAGATCAGATACTCTCTTCTGGCCACCTATATATAATACCACAGGTGTGTGTGGTACACATATGTAGACAAAACGTTCATACACAGAAAAAAAAAACATTTTAAATATTTAAACACAGATTTTGGGGAATACCAGAAAAGTTTGAAACCCCCATGCAGGTGGAGCTCTGTGGGTCTGGTGTGCTCCCTGGAGTCACATTTTTCCAGTTTGCTGGCTCGAGTTTTGTGTTGTTTCTTGTGCCTCCTCCCCCATTATGAAGTACCTACTAGTTAAAAATACTTGAATGGGAAGATGTGGTCTCCTCTGGTCATTAATGTTTCAAGAGTACCCACCATGATGCTGGCTGGAGTTGGTAGCACTCAACTGGCTGAATGGATGCCTGGGCTCTCTCCTTGTGTTCCACACACTGTGTTCAGACTAATTCTCACTGCTACACAGCAGGAGGTCCAATATTTCAGAGCTGAGAGAAACCAAGTGAGGAAAGCATGCATAACTCTCCAGAGCTCAATTATCAAGGAGATATCAGATTGGGGTCCCGGCATCTGGTGAAGAGTGCTTACACACCATAAATCACTGATTCTGTGGCTCAAGACAGAGCCTTTGGGTTTGGGAGCTCCAAAGCCAAGGGGCTGAGGCAGCAGCCCTTGAATCCCATCTCTCCACAGCCACCTTAGTTTTCTGTCATCTGCTTTCTCTTCCTGAGTGAGTCTCTCTCCCTCCCTGTTTAATATTTAAGTTACACACATTCTGAGATATCAGAGACCCGTGTCACTGACCTACTTTTCCCATCCACACATCTTTTATCATGGGGGGAGGGTAACGGTGGGAAGCGCAGGGGGTCTCTATCTAAAGAGAAGAGAATCAGAGACAGCAGGGAGGAGCACACACCACAAGGCTGCTCCTAGCAGGCTCCTGCTGACAACAGGCAAGCATTAATAAAACAAGGCCAGACCCCTCTGCTGAGAGCCTGCGACAGTAACAGGGATGTTAAGTGGCTAAGAACACAGCTCTGACCCCTCTGACCCCAAAGAAGGGCCTCAGAAA
The DNA here is from genome assembly GCF_008632895.1 of Mastomys coucha. NCBI lineage: Eukaryota > Metazoa > Chordata > Mammalia > Rodentia > Muridae > Mastomys > Mastomys coucha. The sequence continues at coordinate 190,834,268 of NW_022196904.1, forward strand.
GCACCCCTCCTCGGCGTGTGTGTGTGTGTGTGTGTGTGTGTGTGTGTGTGTGTGTGTGTGTGTTTCTCTACTGTCTATCACAGGAACACTCCTAACGGAAGATATTGTGCAGAGAAGGTCGGTTGCTTAAGTGCTCTGCCTCTCTTAACAAACTCATTCACACCTCAGACAAAGCACAGAGGGCAGAAAGCTCCTTTAACAAGGCATCATGGACTCTTTGCCACACACTTGCCTAATTCCAGGCTCTTCTGCCCACCCACAGGTGCTCTCGGTCTCAGCAGAGTCAGTCACAAACAGGCTGCTCTCAACTCTGAGAGTCTTCACTCCCCACTCCCGTTTCATCTTTGTCTCCTTTCCCCTGAAGATGCCCAGAGCTTAGCCTCCCAGCTGTACTCTGACCCTGGATCAGTTTATAGAGTGGGAAAAGGGAACGTGGTGAGATGCAACTGTCTGCCCTGGTTCCCAACGTTTTCCTGGGGCATACCCCACAGCCTTCATTCATGTCTTCTTGGGCCATTTTATGAACATGGCAGCTCAGAGACCCACACAATTTCTTCTGAGCATTCTGGCCAGCCTGAGCATAGAAGAAAACCCCAGTGCCTGCACACCCTTGACCTTGATTCTTGTCAGGACCTTTGAATCCTTGTCCTGGGCTCCTGTAGCTGTGTTTTAGAGCCCCTACGGCTTCCTTCTCAGCTCCCCTTCCCCGTCCCGCCCCGGCAGATGTCCCCAGAGTCCGATAGGGCTCGTGACGGCAGCCAGGGCTGGGGACCAGAGGCGGCTCTGGGTGGGCGGAGGCCAGTGGCCCAGCTCCCCCCCCCCCCCCCCCCCCCCCCCCCCCCCCCCCCCCCGCTCCGCCCGCCCCCTCTCAGCGCTGTCCGTGACGTCAGAGCCGGACTGGGTAAACTGAGCAGGGCTCTGGGGCGCTGGGGCGGAGAAGGAGACCTGGAGCAGCGAGGACACACGGACTGAGACCCGGGAAGTGTGGCGCTATAACCCTGCAGGCAGTCGCAGGCGAGCGGGAGGTAGGTGAGGTTGGGAAGGACAGAGAACCCTCGGGGATCCTCCAAGGCAGCGGGTGGGCTACGGGGATCCCGGGACTCGGGGCGCGGCTCGGAGGGGCAGCGTCCCCGGGTCGCAGGTCTGGTCCCCGACGGCAATAGAGATACGCTTGCTCGTGGTGACGCTGGGAGGCTATCCCGGCGTCTGAGGGGAGTGGGACACTCCCTGTCGTCCCGGGCTACCGCTGGTGGACAAGACTTCTTGTGCTCCTGGTGGAGCGGGACTCCTGGCGGTCCCAGCCACTGACCGCACCCGCTCCCTCAGCGCAGCAGAGCTATGGCCCTGAGCGATCTGGTACTGCTGCGATGGCTGCGAGACAGCCGCCACTCGCGCAAGCTGATCCTGTTCATCGTATTCCTCGCGCTGCTGCTGGACAACATGCTGCTCACCGTCGTAGGTACGTATGTTTCAGAGTGCCAGCCGTCTGATCTCCGTCTGGGACTCTGGATCCCTAGCAGCTCGTCCTTAGCACCTGGCACAGGTCCTCAGGAACCTGACACTGGGTCCCCAACACCTTGTCCTCATCATCTAGAGCCCAGGTGCCAACATCCTCGGTCCAGCCCCAGGACCATGTACCTCCTGCCGGGAAACCTGTCCTCCACACCCCATTTAGTCCACTTTATCTGAGCAGCTCTGTCCACCCAAAAAGTTGAGGAACGCACTGTGTAGAGAACAAAACAAAAACCCATCTTGAATACAAGCCGTCCTCGCCCCTACTCCTGGGAGCTGCAACTTGTGGGTTCTTTTTCCTGGAGGTCAGGTCAGACCTTGTGACATCCGATAAGGCCCAGAAGTTGTGTTTCCTCCTGATAACTGCCTGCTTCCCTTTGCCCACTTTCACTGAGATGAAAAAGATTTCTGTCAAAATGGACCAGTGTGCTGAATTGCTGCTGCCCTTTAGGGCTTTTTCGTGGCCACTAAAAGGTAGGCTAACAGTTGGTGGACCGTTGAATGAGCAAGTCACCATCTACCCATGAGGTAAAGCAACCTACATCTAAGAGTGTTTGATCTGAGAGTGTTTTTGTGATGGAACCAGGACCCAATAACAACATAATTTTCCCCAAACGACAAGTTAGACCAGATGGCTCAAAACCAGGCCCCTTAGTCCCTCAAAATGAAAGGTATTCCATGTGCTCTTTTTGAAAACCAATTTTCAACCACCACCAACAAAAATGTTGGTTTTCCCCAGACCCCCAAGTGGTGAGTCACTTCTTCCTCCCCACTTGCAGTCTGTTGTTTTCAGCTCGGGAGAGTCAGCTGTGGGGTTCACAGGCAGCTGGGGGTGTGCCTGAGCTTCTATAATATTACCACTTTGCTTTTCTGTGATAGAAGTCTATGGGATCCTCAAGGAATGCCGTGAAATCTGCAGGTCACATTCACATAGATTTGCTCTGTTGAGAATGTCCAGTTTATCACAGGTTTCGAGGGTTGAATTTTTTCCCCAAAGTACATAATGGAATTTAGACATCAGTTTCCTTGCTTTATCCATTTAGAAGGCAGTTGAACCTCTCTGACCCCTGGTCAGCACTGACTTACTTCAGACAGTATTTTGCCTTCTATCATATTCCTCTGAAGGAATGCTATAATGAGAAACCCTATAAATGATAGATATCTCTGTGGCCAGTCACATGGGCACAGCTGCTACCCCATGGGCATAGTGGGACCCTTGGCATACTCTCTCTCCTTCCCTACCCCCCCCCACTAAGCAGTGTGAAACTGTTGCAGTATGTTTCATCTTCTGGGTTCCATTTGGCTTTTCACACAACCTCCCTTTTAATGGCTTTTGTCAGAGAAGGTTCTGAGGTACCTCTTCTCTCCCTGCCCTTGTTCCCAGTTCCCATCATTCCCAGCTACCTGTACAGCATTAAGCATGAGAAAAATGCTACGGAAATCCAGACCACCAGGCCAGCACTCACAGCCTCCAGCTCCGAAAGCTTCCACAGCATCTTCTCTTACTATAACAACTCTACCTTGTTCACCGGGAATGTCACTGGGGGCCTTCCAGGAGGGCAGTCTCACAAGGCTACCACCACACAGCACACTGTCACCAACATGACTGTCCCTTCTGACTGTCCCAGTGAAGACAAAGACCTTCTGAATGAGAATGTGCAAGTTGGGCTGCTGTTTGCCTCCAAAGCCACTGTCCAGCTCATCACCAACCCATTCATAGGACTCCTGACCAACAGGTAGGCTGGGTACCTGAGATGGAGTCCATACCCCTGTATCCTGCTGCTTGCTGTCAGAGTGTGTGGAGAACTGGTGGGCAGTTGGCCAGGGAAATCCATCACCTAAGTCTGATGTGTTCATCCTCGGTAACAGAATTCCATATATTTACTCCATCTGTCCTTCTCTCTGTTGTCTTAAAGGTCTAAGATAGGAAATGTGACCGAAGAAGGAAGAAAGCATAGGTTCTTCTAAATGTGTGGTTTATAAGTACATTTGCAACAGTCGCTCTTGGGTAGAAGAAGCTCTTCAGTGATTCCAGCCATCAAGGTCGGATGGCTTTCCACCTCTGCTATTGCTTAGAGAAAATTAAGGTTAGGGCTGGGGCAGTGTGTGTGTGTATGTGTGTGTGTGTGTGTGTGTGTGTGTGTGCATGTGTGTTTGCCTGGCATATATGAAGAGACCCTGGGTTCAATATCCAGTGCTACATAAACTGGGTACTATGACTACAATCTCAGCACTCAGGAGAAAGAGAGGAAGGAGGATAATAAATTCCAAGTCATCTTTGCTACATAACAAGTTTAAGGCCAGCCTGGGCTACGTATGACCCTATCCCAAAACAAAAAAAGTACACACATGCTTTGTTTTAGAACTAGTGTGATAAAGGACCTAATAGCTGCCCTGCTACAGGCAGAATGTGGGCGAGATCAGTGACCCTGTTGCATGGATTAAACTCTGAGCTGATGTGGAGATTCAGGGCTAGGACCTCTCCCCACTCTTAGCCACTCCAGTTTTTCCATATGCTCCAAGGGAAGAGAACTGTTGTTTGAGAACCCAAGAGGCTGTTAGTTTTGAGTTAACCTGGAGGCTATGAATTGCTTGGCATTTTTGTCTCTATTGCTGGCAGCTATCCCAAAATGGTTTTTCCAATCAAGGTGGCCTGGATCTGCCTTGTGCTTGAAGACTCCAAGCCCAGGGTGCCAGGCTTATGGGCAATTCCTGAAGATGTTGGCTGGGATGAGTGAGAGCTAGTGGAGTTAGGTCATAGTTCCATCATTGAGGAGGTTGAGCCAGGAGGAGATGAAGACAAGTCCAGCCTGAGCTACATAAGCAAGATTCTATCTCTTTTTTAAAATGATAGACAGGGAAGTGACTATCATTTCAGGACCATAACTGTAACACAGACCAGAAAAGGCAAGGACAAGAGCTTGGAGAATGAGGTGATGCTAAGAGCAGGAACTGGGATGTGATCAGGAAGGGGTCCCAAGGTGAAGCTACAAGGTCCCCAGGGCTAGGCCAGAGACAACTGGGTTTGGCTGTGGAGCCAGTGAGTTATTTCAGATCCCAGAGCCACAGTGAGAGTCTGAGAGTCCAGCAGTATGGAGCAAATGTGGCTAGATAGTTTGTGGGATACTTTGTAAGTGGAAAATGTGCATCCCCTGCTGAAATGTTACAAAACATGGAAGATATCAACTATAGCACAGAGCTAAGCAAGGCAGAGAGAGAGAGAGAGAGAGAGAGAGAGAGAGAGACAGACAGACAGACAGACAGACAGAGACAGAGACAGAGAGACAGAGACAGACAGAGACAGACAGAGACAGACAGAGACAGACAGAGAGACAGACAGAGACAGAGAGCCAGAGATAGAGACAGAGAGAGAGAGAGACAAGAGAGAGAGAGAGGGAGAGAGGGAGACAGGGAAAGAGGGAGAGAGGGAGATGGAGAGGAAGAGAGACAGAGACAGAGACCCCTGTGCCTCTCTGGGGTTCAAGGTTTGTACACTAAAAAGCCCTGGGGTGACCTCAGAGCAATCAGGGAGGGTAGAGCAAGTCTTAGTGTCCCCCCAGAACCAGCTGTGCTTGGCATGTAGGCTGCTGCTGCTCTACTCACAGGGAGGCACAGGGCACTTGCTCCCTGTAGACTGGGTATGGCCACTGAGCCTGTGTTAACAACCCCAGGCTTCAGACAGTCCTCCTGTCTTCTGAGCAGTACCACACAGCTTCCATACAAAGCGTGGTAAGCAAATGAACCAAGCATGGCTGATTGTGCACCCACAGAGAAGCCCCATTATGGAGGTGACATTCTGCTGCTCCTCTGTTCTCCAGCACAAAACCAAACAGAGCTCAGGAGTCAAAGGCTTGTTTCTTTTCTTTTTCAAGACTGAGAGCACTTCTTTAAATGCATCTGGTATAATTACAGAAAAACGGCTCAGGGTTTTGTGCTCTGACAGAGCAAACAGCTCGAATGCTATATGGGAAAATTGAGGACATTATCGTAATAATGCCCTGCCAATCACTTGGGCGGGAATGTGACTAGTCACTGGGTAATACTTAGCCAACTTGCTGAAATGAGGTGAATATTCCAGTCTTCCAAATGGGAGCCACAGAGAGGTTGCACTTTCGAAATCCCAATCTTGTTTTTAATATTTTACTCACATCTCTGAGAAGCAGTTTGTTAAATTCAGTGAGACCTTTCCCTCTGAAATATTCCCTAGACCTGTATAGTTGAGACTTCTTTGGCTTGTGTCTCAGACTTTCTCCCAAGAAAATCCTAATTTTGCTGCAGGGTTTGTGAACTGTAGCCTTAGGGCAAGCAATTCAGTTTGAGCTAGAACAAAACTCCTGTTTGCCCTAGCTATGCATTAAATTTAAAAGGTGATTATTTATTTGTTTGTTTGTTTATTTTTGTTCCTGGTGTTGCCTGGGAACACAGAAATGCAAATGTTTTTAATATTGACAGATGTAGAACAATCAGGTAAACTGTTCTCTTTTAACATGATTGTGGTTTGTGCATTTTTTTGAGATCTGTCTAAGCTCAGGAGGTGCAGATTCAGACCTTGCTGTTCCTCGGGTCGCTCACAGGCTCTGCTCTCCTCCATGGTTCTAGTGGAGACTAACAAAGAGGGACAAGTTCATTTGGTAGCTCCCCCAGTCTCCCTGGAAAGCACTGCAAACAGTTTTGATGTAATTTGTTCAGATTTCAGTTACCAGCAAGAGGAATGAGTCACATTTTCAGTATTGTAAACAAATGTGTCTAAACCTGCATTTTAAAATTGACAGACATGTTTCTGACTAAATGTCATGCGTAACTCAAATGTTGTATTGTGAGCATGCAAGCCTAAATGGCTCCAAGATTCCTGGTTAGAAGGCCATAAGAACAGTCTGTAGACTTTACCAGAAGCCTTTGTGCCACTCTGAGGATTTTAGAGATAAAGAGGGTTACAGCACACCAGGGAACAGTACTCACACACAACCATGGGGTGAACAGCATGCTGGTCAGACACAGACGGATTTCACTTTCTAAGATGCCTTGCTTCTCCCTCCAAATCTTTCCAGCTGGCTATGATACAGTTTGTAGTTTTAGCTACTAAAAAGAAACAACACAGGTATAAAATTGTTACTCTTAATTGATAAAGGCACATTTTAAAATCTGTGGGTGGAGAACTTAAATACTAAGACAGCTTCGGTTTTTGCCACCTAGACCTTCCCCAGCTTTGGAAAAATAGTCTCTTTTCAGCTTCTAATGTGAGCTGGTCCAGGCTTAGACATTTTCAAAGATGTGGAGACCCTCTTGAGCCTGACTGGTAGGAGCCCTTCTCTTTAACACCTACCAGTGTTAGCTTAAGAGGGACCCACTGTGAGCCCAGATAACCACATTGCACAGTATCTACTTACTCTTCTGTACTCAAGACCAAAATGTTTCAAGCACAGTGGCTTTTATGTGCTGAGACAAGATAACAGACTGCTTGTCTGTTGTGTGAATTCATGGGATACTGTCTCATACTGAACTTTAAGAACACTTTAACATTTTGGGCAAGCCTTAGCTACACTTTTTTTCCCTTGTTTTATTTATCAGGTTACTGTATATTCACTGCCACCTTGTGACAGGATGGTAAAGGAAGGATGCTTCATTTTGAAACATTTACATACTTTTGCATATCCAGTAACATTGTCTAACATCTCAGGGGCTTGGTCCATTTCTCTCATGGAGGTTCATCTGATTTATTTTATAATTCCAGTTGAACTGTCCATTCCATAGTAGTAGCTATGTATCAAGTAGGAGACAGCAGGATTCTAGAGTGAATTCTGTCATCATTTGCCCTAAGTGACTGCTATGCATGTATATACATGAATGCTCCATACAGACAAACAGATATGAAAACATCATTACCTTTCTCACAAATCAGGAAAGGCATGCTCTTTGTTTGCTCCCCCCACTCTCTCTCCTTTACTCTCCGTTTACGTGAGGAGGTTTAAGTTCAGATGCTAAGCATGAGTGGCCATTCAGCTTCATCCTCAGTCCCAGCATAGCTGCTCTGCCTTCACATATTCAGCATCTGGTTAAAATAGTAGTTGCATCTTTAGAACCAAGTGCTGTTTCAAGCCAGCAGATGGCCTGGGAGCAGCAGCTCCGTGCCTGGGAGGGGCTCCCTTCACTTCCTTCTTAGCCTGTCATTGTCTGGGTGGTCTGCTTTTTATCAAGCTGGTGTCAGCGGCTTAATTTATTTCCATAGTTACCTAGTATATTTGAAAGTGGTTGTTTTTCCTTCCAGATCTTAGCTAACCCTGAATGACAAGCAGGAAGCCACAGGGCATGAAAGCTTTCTGAAATCTTCTCGTTCCTTTCTTTCTTTATTTTTTCTTTAGCTTCAGCCACTTGGTCTGAAGTAGGCTTTGTAGAAAGCACTGACCTTTTCAGCAGACAGGGAAACCAGTTGTTTGGGAAAGGGATCTCCCTCCTAGACATCACTGGCGTGGGTAGGGAGGGGGACAATGAGCTCACAATGGGCTTCTCACATGGAAACCAGAAGGAACCAGGAATTAGAGCATTCTCCTATGAGCACAGGGACTTACACATAGGTCCACATGGATCCTTGCACACGTTTAGCCCAAACTCCAGCCGATGCAAGGGCTGGACTTAAGAATTTCATTTCATTTCCTAAATACTGAATAAACTTCCTGTTATAGCGGAGTGAATTTGAGATATTCCTGTTTCTTGACATTAATTTCCTGTTGTACCTTTTAGGGGTGTGCAGAGATTATTATAAGGGAGGCTGCGCCACTGCTGGTGACAAATCGAGCTCTACAGCATCCGGTTTATATCTTATTCTTATTTATATCTGTCTTCTCTGTCATTTACAGTGACTGAGGGAGCTATGCTATCCTCTCAGCAAACTGAGAAGAGGGCCTATGTTAGTTTTTCTGGTAAAAAGGAGTTTAGTAGCATTACAGAGTACTTACCAATTGTCAGAGGGACGTGCCTGTTAGTCCTTTGTCAATTTGACACAAACTAGGGTTACCTTGGAAAGGGGAATTGTCTCTATCAGAACAGTCTGTGATCATCTCTGGGGGTATTTTGTTGATAAGTGATTAATGTGGGAGGATCCAACTCATGGTGGGTCATGCCACCTCTGGTCCTGGGTTGGATACAAAAGCAGGCTAAGCAAGCCATGGACGGCAAGTCAGTAAGCAGTGTTCCTCCATGGCTTCTGTCTCTGCTATTGCTTGAGTTCCTGCTCTGACTTCCCTCCCCGATGGATGATTATTGAGACCTGTGAGCCAAATGAACTCTTTCCTCCCCAAGCTGCCTTTCCTCATGATGTCACATGGCACTAGAAAGCAAACTAGGGCACTGGGGTTTCTCTGCTTACTACCTCTGACAGCCAGAATCACATCTATTGTCCTAAATGTTTTCTGAGGGAATCAATATATGATTTTTAGTGACATTCAAATTGGATTAATTGTTCCCTGGTGCTGTGTAGAGGATGACTGTGGTATGGTATGAGTCACTAGGGGTTGATAGCGGACCATTTGGATATAGGCTTGCTGGATCACATCTAGTCTTGCTAGCAATACTTTGAGATGGCATTAAATTGAGACAAAAGAGCCAACTCAGCCAATTATGACTCATGTGCCGAGTCCCTGTCCATTTTAGAGACAATGTAGGGAAGGAGGAAGGCTCTTGTGTCACCTCCTCTGCTCAGTGCCATGAATAGAGAATAGCTCTTCTCCTGAGGATGTGTGCCCAGAGAGGGCTAAGAAAGTCTGAGGGTGGAGGCCCACGAGGTGCTCATTCAGTCATTCAGTCTTCTTTAACTTGGGACTGAGCACCAGCAAAGGATGTTGCCAAGGTGACCACTTGGCCACTCTGCCAGCAGCTTGGCTAGTGCAGAGTGTGGAGCACATGTGTATTGGGCAAAGAGAGCACCCCAGCCCAGGTGTGTGTGCAGCTTTTGGAGTGTACACCTGGCTTTTGTGGTTCCCTCCAGCTTGACTGCTCTGTCATCCACTACTACTTTGCTAAAATCCTAACGGGATTTTAAATAGACAGTAGCTGCAGTGCTGCTAAAAACAAAGAAATAGTACATCATAACAGCTTCAAGCCTGGTGAAAAGACCAAGGCATAGGCACAAAGCCCTGAATAAAGTTTGTAATGAGACCCTGTACCCTTCATCCAGTCAGCCATTAAGATTCGCTGTCCCTAGGACGTCAGTGCACAACAGCCAGGTTGTCAGCAGCAGTGGACTGCCCAGACATTTACTCAGAGAGGGATGGGACTCTTTCTTTGTTTTTATTTATTTATTACATGTAAGTACACTGTAGCTGTCTTCAGACACACCAGAAGAGGGCATCCAATCTCATTACAGATGGTTGTAAGCCACCATGTTGTTGCTGGGATTTGAACTCAGGACCTCCAGAAGAGCAGTCAGTGCTCTTAACTGCTGAGCCATCTCTCCAGCCTGAGGGGTTGGGATTCTTGGCTAGGATGCAGAAAAGAATTTCAGAATGAGCTGGTATAAATCAGAATTGGGATTTACTAAAAAGAATTTGTAGCCGGGCAGTGGTGGCGCATGCCTTTAATCCTAGCACTTGGAAGGCAGAGGCAGGCAGATTTCTGAGTTCGAGGCCAGCCTGGTCTACAAAGCGAGCTCCAGGACAGCCAGGGCTATACAGAGAAACCCTGTCTCGAAAAACAAACAAACAAAAAAAAATTGTAACATAGATTTAAGCTTAATAGAAAGAGAGGTAGTCAGAGAAGAGATAAGATATGCCTAAATAGGGGTGATAGGTTGGTGGGGCTTATGTCTGGAAAAGGAGTAAGGCTACCGCTGCTTTCAAATTCTTGTTTGAGATTCCTTTATATAAAAAGAGCATTTCTCTATGTAAGCAACCTTCAGGGCAAACGTTAATCATGGTGGAATTGACTCTCAGCTGGTGAGAGACTTTAACTGGACTCTGCCATTAAGGGTTCCTTTCCCATCTCACTTCTCTGTAATCTCCCGTCCTCCTAACTTACCTCGGTATACCCACCACATCAATGTAGGCCTGTGTCCTAGCTTCCTTGAGCCCGTGTTGGCTACCCAAGAAGTATGTTTATAAATCAGGTACTTGAGGAATGCACCGGGAACCTCAGGCCACCGGATTTCTGGTTCCCTGGGTACAGTCACCAGAAGAAGGATCTCACAGGCTCCCATCCCCTGAAAGGTGACCTGGGTGACTGGATAAACTGCAGACTGGTGTGACGTCACCAGTGGCCTAATGGCCACAGAAAGGCCTGTTGTGTTTTCTCAAGCTGTGTTGTGAAACTACCAAGAGCTTCTACTGTAGTCAGCAGGGGGTCACAGATGTCCTAAGTGGTTGCAGGGATGCTCATGGGGGCCCAAGGGCTCCATAAAAAGGGCAGGTAGATCCTAGGAGCACACTGGCAGAACACCTCAACAGAGATGCTGAGCATTAAGTTTTGTGAGAGACTCGGTCTCAAGGGAAGACAGCAGAAAACGTTAAAACAAGACACCTGACATCTTCCTCTGGGCCCTCTGTGGGTATACACATACACACATACACATACATATACACACATACATATACACATACACACATTACACACATACATACACACACAAATTATACACACATCACATACAAATACATACACACACAAATCACAGCCACATACACACACAGAGATCACACGCACATGCACAAATCACACACAGGCACAAACCACACACACAGATACACACATCACATATCACATATCACACAATCTATGACAAAAGAACTGTTGGTAAGATTCCATTTAAAACCACATCTATAAATTCTGGCTACCCAGTGATGTGGTCAGCTTTACAAGGAAAAGCCCTGGCCTGGAGGACATAGCTCAAGTGCAGTTAGCTCAATGCCATTTGACAAGTCATTTTTTCATGTCTTAGTTTCCCTATCTGTGAACTGAGGAAGTGGTCTACGGTTCTTAGGAAGCCATGGAGCTGGCTGTGTGGCTGCTCATGGGGCTGGGTATAAAACCTTCAAAGGAAGGTGCTGATGGGACACTTTGGGTGCTGGTCTGGACTAGATGAGCCCTTCCATGTAGTCCTGGACGTGGCATGCTTGGTTTTCTTCTTTATGAAATTCACTTGGTTCCTCTCCAGGTTCCTGGAATTTTAGGATGGAGGGAGAAGAGGCCCGAGAAGCTGTGAGCTTTCCTAGACTGGGAGAACTAGCCATAGGACAATAGCTTAGGCAGGATTGGCTTTACCTCCAGGGCAGAGATGTGTGGATGCTGCTGTCATCCTCCTATGCCAACAAAGCAGAGGAAAGAAGAAAATGGAGCAGGACGAAGGAGGAGAGATGGCTCAGTCAGTTGCCTTGTGAGCATGAAGACCTGTGTTTTGTCCCTAGAATCTATGTAAAAACACTTGGCCTGGTGACTTGCCTCTAGAGTCCCACTGCTGAGGAGGCAGATCCTGGAGGACTCCTAGGGCTTGTTGGTCAGCCAGTCTAGCCTAGTTGGTGAGCTCCTGGGCAGTAGATGATACTTCAAAGGAGGAAGATGGTATTCTTGTGGATGACACCAAAGGTTGATTTCTGACCTATGTCACATGCACATACCCACTCACCCACACCCACACCCACCCACACACACACCACCCACCCACCCA
>NW_022196904.1:190846941-190861929 GCF_008632895.1 Mastomys coucha
AGGTGTAGCCTTTGTCTCTTTTTGGAGACCAAAAGAGGCTTACCTGGGGTTTGGTGGTAAGAAAAGGTAGCTATCTAACCAGACACATGCCTTCCTGATACAACATGGCCTGGTGCCAAAATCCTCAGTGGATACTGGTCCTACGAAGGAACTTGGACTTAGACTTTTGGTAGAAGGCACAAGGCCTTCTAGCATGGTCAATAGGAAGAACAGAAAATCTAACATTTTGATTTCTAACCCATCTCAGGCGTGGTGCTGTTTCTTGTTCAGTGACTCACTTGATGGCCTTTTATCAAAGTTATGTAAACTGCAATTGTCCCTTTGGGGAACTTCTAGCAAATACTACACTAATGACAATAACAATAATGGCAGAAATAGGGTTTTTGTCTTTTAGATATGTTTGGGGTTACTTGCCAATATTGTGTTAACATTTATTCCAGAGAAATTTCCATTCAGAGTGGCAGCCCATAAGTGTATTCATATTCTAAGACAGTCAAACACAAAAAGGTCACGTAGGAAGCACTGAGTATATGAATTTTCAGACAAGTCGACAGAACACTTATCCAGCTGATCCCAAATGGATCACGACTGGAAAATCAATATAAAGCCTTATAAAAACAGCTGGCCGTCACCAGACTCTCTTTGTGTCTGTGTCTTTCAGAATTGGCTATCCAATTCCCATGTTTGCTGGATTCTGCATAATGTTTATCTCAACAGTTAGTAAGTATCTGCTGTTTGCCCTCTGCATGCGGGTCTCGGAGGGAGCTCTGTCTCCAGTGAGCTAGGAGTCAGACCAGACCTGGGGGAGGAGAGGATGTACTGGCCATTGTATGGGAAGGGGGACTTCATGGATCAGCCCATAACATCAAGTATAGACACACTCATGAGTTTAAGGGAGGGTTCCAGAATCACACAGTGTTGAGGCATCCCTGTCCTGTAGGCAGGGGCATGGCCTTGATATGAGGGCCTGGGCCTGCTCTCTTGGCAGTGTTTGCCTTCTCCAGCAGCTATGCCTTCCTGCTGATCGCCAGGTCCCTGCAGGGAATCGGCTCCTCTTGCTCATCTGTGGCTGGTAGGCATGAAGACATCAGTGAGTGGGGAGCCCAGCTGGGGACTTATGTGGACTGATGCAGGGACCAGAGGTAGACAGGGGTGGACAGACTGTGCTCACTTTCCTATTGGGTTCTGCTTAGCCTCATATTTCAGTAAGTTTCATTGGCTCAGGAAGATAGCCTGCTTGGGGTCTGGGGGAGGATATCATGCATAATGTTCTTGGTGCTTCCCAGAGCATGGGTATTAACTGGATCTTCTGTTTAGGGATGGGCATGCTGGCCAGCGTGTACACAGATGATGAAGAAAGGGGTAACGCCATGGGGATTGCTTTGGGGGGCCTGGCCATGGGGGTCTTAGGTACGTACTAGTCACTGTGCAGGTGAGACCTGTTTGGCATTGGGTTACGATGGTCCTTGCCCATTAGTCCTGGCCACACTCAGCCCATGTCCACATTCCTGTGAACAGACATCCAGCCCTCCTCTCTGTTTTTTGTCCCCATGGAGCTTTGGGAAATGGTGGGCAGAGTCCTCTGCAGGGAGGATCTGGTCTCCAAATTTCCTAGGTTCCCTGGCCTCTGTCTCCAAACTTCCTAGGTTCCAATATAAAACACAGGATTGGGTAGGATGGTCAGTCAGATCTCTTCCTCTAAAAATTCTGAGTTATAGTAGACAAACTTCTAGCCTTCTGTATCTGCGATGACACCTGTCCGGGTTGACATCCCAGGCCTGGGAAAGGTGCTTTTCCTGAAGGATACCTGGGCCTTTTCTCTTTCCTTCACATTTTCCTTTGCTCTGGACCATGTCTGCTTGTAGCAAAGAAATGGATCTGTAGACCCTCCAGTACAGAACACAGCTCTTTGTCTACCTCTTTCACTTCAGGCCCTTGGTCTTTGAAGATGCTTTTTGTGTGCTCTTCCCATTGCTTAGGTGAAAGCATTCCTGGGGAGAAGCTCAGCATGCTATTAAGCTGAGTGTAAGGTGGGCTTCCCAGATCTTTTAAGGAACAAAGTATAAGAATCAAATGATGGTTCTCCTATGGGGAGAGGCACCCATCTACCATGGCTGTCTTGTGGATCTTTCTCTTCCTGTAGTGGGACCCCCCTTCGGGAGTGTACTCTATGAGTTTGTGGGGAAGACAGCTCCCTTTCTGGTGCTGGCTGCCTTGGTGCTCTTGGATGGAGGTAAGTGGCTATGGCCTTGGCCTCTGTAATAGCATGTGTTCAGGCCACATCTGCTTTCCAAGGAGGGTCATCTGTGTTTTCCCCCTGTAGCTATTCAGCTCTTTGTGCTCCAGCCATCCCGAGTGCAGCCAGAGGTAAGCAGCAGGGAGGTGAGGGCCCAAGATTGGCCCAGGTAACTCTTTCTAACTCATTTTTGCCTCGCAGAGTCAGAAGGGGACACCTCTAACAACCTTGCTGAAGGACCCATACATCCTCATCGCTGCAGGTGGGGCTCCTGAATTCTTGAAGTTAAGGGTAGTTCTAAGGGGATGGTTGGAAATACATGGTCAGAAGCATGGGATGTCCTGCATCATCCTCTCTTGTTTCTTGCCCTTGTGTTCAAGGCCATCACTGCTTGACCTTAAACTTTCTGGAAGGGCTTGTTAGCTTCACTTCCAGGGTCTCAAATGGGTGTTGGCCTGTAGGAGTTAGGATTGAGAACCAAGCTCTAGATGACATCTCAGCTTGCAGAGCGAGAAGTCATGACTTTGAATTTGGGGTCTAGATGGACTAAAAGACAACTCTGGGGTTCTGTGGCTTTGTCTCAGAGGAGGCAGTTTACTTCCCTGCTGGGCCTCAGCCTCTTTTCCCAGTGCCTAGATACAAGGCTGAGAGTAGCTCTGGTGCCAGGCAGGGAAAGGGCCTGGCTGCCTGTCATGGGCACAAGCCATCAGTGTAGCTCAACCCTGGAAGGGAATATTTGTCTAAGCAGGGCTCCCAGACTACGGGAAAGATGTAAAAGTATTTGAGACAACTGGGTCTTGTCTTCTGTACATTTATATTTAGCCCTTTTCAACACTTTGAGTTGGGGGCTGCTGATGTAGCTCAGTTGATAGAGCTTGCCTACTGCACACAAAACCTGGATAAACTGGGATTATGCATAATCCTCAACACTGCATAAACTGAGATTGATAATGCACACCTGTAATCCCAGTATAAGGTCATCCTTGGCCATGTAGGAAAAACCAGCCTAGGCTACACAACACTGTGCCAATAAAAAATAAAATAAAATAAAATAAAAATCAATCAAAGCTCTGGGCTGTTCTTGTTGAACCCTTCTGCTGTGGGATTTAGCCAGGGCAGTACGCAGGCTAAGATCTGGAAAGCTAGTGCCCCACACCTCTTCATGCACTGGGCTCTACAGGTGCAAGGGACAGTCTAGAGCCAGGGTAAGGTAGAAAATAGGGGTGTGGGAGGATGGGGTTGTAACTCCCTGAACTTTGAGCACATATGAGCCAGGCAGTGTAGCAAAGGCCCTTCCTGCTTCTTGGAACCTCAATGATGTGAAGACAATCAAAGATACACCCAATGCTATTAGACCAGTCACAGTTTCTGGGTTATTGGTGGCGATGGAGGGAGTTAGGAGTGAGGCGAATGGGAAGAAAGTCCAATCGTTCATATGTTCTGCCGTTAAGTGCCACCAGGAATGAAGTGTGCACACTGTCATCACCGTGATTGCACAGCTTTCTTTGAATTTGTTCTAGTAAATTGCAGGCTCCAAAGAGCCCAGCACAGGAAGCTCCTAGAATGATGGAGGGCCGTTGTGTGTGTCCTTTTGCTGGATGGCTCTGTATTTACAAAGAGCTTGGTTAGCAGATCAATGATGACTTGTATGGATACTCTATATGCACATGGCTAGAAAAACACCCTCCCCCAACCCCTGCCAGCACATTTGTACGCAGTGTACCATGACACCTTAGGAATCATGAAAAAAATATCTATCCATTGCGCAGTAAAACCCACTTATAAGAGCTTCAAGGTGTCCTGTGTTGCGTGTGGTCTGCTAGTTGTCTGGCTGCTGGCTGCCTCATGCAGCCTTCATCCCTGGTGAATTGGAATACTTCTTCTTCATTTGTAAGGTGGATGAGTTTAAGCCAAAAGAGCTTGACGGTCTCTCCAGTTACAGACTGGATGACTTGGGACTGGTCTTGTATAAAACTGAACACTCCTTGCCATCTTCTTGGCTCACTGTTTAGCTTGTATCTTATGGGAGTGGGTCTCTGAGCTGGGGCACATGGGGTCTTCGTTCTAAGTCACCACAGACACTCAGTATGAAGGTGCAAGTATACTAACACTCTTCCTCCTACACAGGCTCCATCTGCTTTGCAAACATGGGGATAGCTATGCTGGAGCCCGCTCTGCCCATCTGGATGATGGAGACCATGTGTTCCCGAAAGTGGCAGCTGGGTAAGGACTAGGGTGGGTCCCATCTGTGTGCCTGCCCTGCAAAACCACCCCCAGCAAGGCAGTGAAGAGACCACTTCTGTTTGCCTCTTCATGGAGTGTATGCTTGAAGTGGACTCTAGGGTCAGTTTCAGCTCCAGGTTTTCTTTTGTTTTTAATCATTCCTGACTGACGCTTCAAAGTGAAATAAAAAAGTACAGTTAGATATTGAGGGAGAGGAAATACATTAATCTTGTTACAAGGCATTGTTAGAATAGTTATATTTCATTGTTATTGTTAGCCTCTTTGTGTCTGCTTTATAAACTATACATTATCATAGGTACATGTGTATAGTTTGGTACTATCTCCAGCCTCAAGCATCTACTGAGATCTCAGAATGCATCCTCCACAGTTACTAGGAGACTCGCACTGACATTCTTCAGTGGGCTGGCATTTATTATTGATTTTACTGTGATTGCGGATATTGCTCCCAAGCTGAACTCTGTGTTGAACTATGATCGATTATCTTTCTTCCTTGAGTTAGTCATTGCCTTGTCTTTCTCTTTTCTCAGTTTTCTGTGTAGCGTCTATGAATATATTCCTTGGGTCTCTGGAAAAGATGAATGATGCTCCCAGGGTGTGCTCATGTCTATCATCTGAACAGAGCTTTCTGTGATTTTGCCCTCTGTGGACATCTGTCCTAACTCTCCAGTCTAAACATGGCACAGTCTAGGTCGCATGGGGACTTTCCTCCTCCATCATCTTAGCATCTTCTTTGACTCCCTTTCTTTGCCTTCCTTCCCTGTGCAGATATTTGAACATATGTGTGCATGTGAAGGCAAGAGGTCAATGCCATGGGGATAAAGCTCACTGAGCTCAGAGCTCATCGGGTCAGTTAGGCTGGCTCCACTTTCCCAGTGCTAGGATTACAGGTGTAACCCACCATGACCAGCTTTTTATGTGGATCCTGGTGACTGAGTTCAGCCCCTCATGCTTGTGCACCAAGCACCCTATAGCTTGACCCATGACCCCATCCTAGTGATATGTATTTTTAAGTAGTTCCTATTGAAGGGTGTGATAGTTCACTTCAATACTGATCCATATCGCAGAATGTGCATGTCTCTCCCTCATGTTTAGACAGATATCTGTAGAGTGCCTTCCCAAACTCAAGCTACTCTTTTCATACCTGGTAGGTTTCAAATAGGTAAGAATGGAGCCTCCTTTTCATAGATTTAATTTTTAGCGTGTGTGTGTGTGTGTGTGTGTGTGTGTGTGTGTGTGTGTGTGTGAAAGAGAGAGGAGAGAGAGAGAGAGAGAGAGAGAGTAAATTCTCACTATGTAACCACACTGGCCTCAAATTCTTGATCCTCCTGTGTCCTGTTTACCAGGATCACAGATGTGGCTAGTATGAAGTTCCAGATGATATTCCCTATTAATTTTTGTATCGAATTGTTTACCCCTTTCTTACTGATTAAGTGTTCTTTGTATATCTCTTATAAGAAATTTTGCAAAAAATGCCCCATTTTGTTGTGTCCGTTTACTTTATGGATGATGCTTTGTCTCTCAGAACATTTAAAATGATGCTTGTCAGATGTTGTTGTCTAGCCAAGATCAGTTAGAAATTAAATAGCCAGTTTTCCTTTAACGAAGTTATGGAGTTTTTTCCCTTTAGAATGTTAGGTTTGCATGGAATTCATTTTGCTCTAATTTTAGAAGGATGTGATTTTTTAAAAACTTTTTTCTATGTGGCCAGCCATAATCTCAGGGCCATGTCTCTAGGGATGTCTCTCCATTTCTCTCTGAACGGCCATATGTTCTTGGGTCCATGTCTGTAGTCTCTCTTCTCTTTCACAGACCTGCCATTGTCCCTGTGTCATGACCCTCTCTTGAATCACTGTACCTTTACAGTATTCTGGAAAGCTAATCCCCACTCATATTCAGTTTATTTAAGAATTTGATATCTGTCTTAGAGATTTATTTTCATAGTTCCCTCAACTTACATGGATAACATCATATGGAGATGTTTAGTTCTGATTTCATTATACTGACTCTGCGTGCTTGCACGCGCACGCACACACACATACACACACACCACAGTGCACTTGAGAAGGTTAGAAGACAACTTGCTTCCCTCCACCATTGTAGGTTTATAGGATAAAACTCATGTCATCAGTCTTGGCAGCATGTGCCTTTAGCCACTGAGCCATCTCCCCAGTAGTTGGTTCTGACTCCAGTGGACATTTTCAGTGTCCCCAGCCTTTCTTCAGGTACCTTTACTGCCTGTCAGACACCTATCCCTCAACCCAACCCTTACCCTTACCCTTGCTTTGCTTGCCTTAGGACATTTGTCTCAACAAAGTTCCAGCCACTTCAGGTTCTGTACTGATTGCTTGTGTCCCTCCATCAAGCAGTCCCTAAAAGTCTTCAAACAACCCAGGGTGAGGTAAGGGTAGTTAGGGACTTCTAGCAGGTGGAAGGTTTCTTTGGGGGAAAGCCGGCCTGGTTCCACTCATAACAGTTGCATAGCCTTGTGAATACACTGAAGACCACCCAACAGGAAACATAAGACACAGACAACATGTGTTTTTAGTGAAGGAAGGATTCTTGGAGCTGAACTAAGGGTGTTTCTTACATAGAAGCTGTAGTTCCGACCTTCCTGGTCAGGACAGAAGAGGAAGTCCAAGGGAACTTCCAGGCTCCTGGAGAAAGCCACTGCTAGGTGTTCTTTTCCCACTCAGTAGTGAACAGGCAAAAGATGGTGACACTCTTGCCTTATGTAGAGAATACAGCCAACACTTTTGGGAGGTTCTGGCTTCTCCTTCCCTTTGTTCCTTGGCACCCTGTATCTCAGGTGTTCTCAGGACCATTTATCCATTTTGGGGATTACATGGTTTTGTCGAACATCACGCATTTCCTTCTTGTCTCAGCCAGGAAGCTTTCCGATGTTGTCAGTGTCTCCACTTATCTGGCTTAGGACCCTAATTGAATGTGTCCTGGCCATGTGCTAGGCACTTAGGCTGCTCTGTTCACGTCCTCTTCAGACAGAGCCCGAGGCTTTCTTTTTAAAAACTCTTTAAGGTCAGCCAGGAGCCCCAGGGCCACATGAAATAGAGCTCACACTCCCTTGATGTTAGCAAAAGATCATTTCCTGCAGGCTTGTCGTTTGCCTACTGTTTAGCTGACCCACACTGCACAATTCTGCCTGAGGCTTTGCCTGTCATTCACGTCAAAGGTAGGTTTGTCTGTTTGGAGGGAATTTAATTTTACTTCTTACCTTGGCTTCAGTGTAAGAGGAAAGAGCCACTTAGTGGTCTCCGTAGCTCCTGCAGCCACTATGACCGTGAACAAAGGTACCATGGATGAGTGTAGAGGATATTGTGTCTGGAGCCTGTGGCCTTTGTCCTGCCTGGGGTTGCCTCAGAAGCCTGGCCTCTGGTGGCCAAGGATTTATGCTGACTATTTTGCTGTCACTTTTGGAGAAAGATTGTGTCTGAGGGTTTTATTACTGTGATGGGGCACTGTGACCAAGGTAACTCTTATAAAAGAATACGTTTAATTGGGGCTGGCTTATAGTTTCAGTGGTTTAGTCCATCATCATCATAGCAGGAAGCATGGCAGCATCCAGGTAGGCATGCCGCTGGAGAAGGAGCCGAGAGTTCTACTTCTCGATCTGAAGGCAACCAGGAGAGACTACCTATTCCGCACTGGGTGGAGCTTAAGCGTAGGACCTCAAAGTCTGCTTACCACAGTGACAAGCTTCCTGTAATAAGGCCACACCTCCCAATGTGCCACTCCCTGGGCCACACATATTCAAACTACCACAGACTGGAAGTCAGAGCCAAGCAGTCCTATCAGCTATGTGAGTGATGTGATTGCTTTCATGAAAAGGCTTTGGCTGTGGCTTTAGGGAAGGAAGAAATGGCAAATGGTCCTGTTCCAAAGGTGTCGGTTCGAGTCTTCCCAGCACCTCTTCTATCACACATTGAACAGGTCTTGAGTTCGAGCTGTTGGGGAATCTGTCTGTTGTGTCCTTTTCAGGCAAATGATTCTCGTGGACAGCTTGGTGGTGAGGGGCAGAGTTGAGGGTGAGGCCTATAATCCCCAAAGGGAAACAGGCCCTAGTTAACAGCCCCAGCCTATCCTGTCCTTGTCAGTTGTGACTTCATAGGACATCCTGCGCTAGCCTGGTGAAAAGATACAGAACACGTGGGTTTCTGACCGCCGGTGGTTTTCAGATGCCAGGACTTGAGCCAGCAGGCTTCTCCTCTTAGGTCAGGGAAACAAGGACCTACTGTTTCACCCAAGTTCCAGGATCAGCCATTAGGAACAATCAGACAAGGATCACCTGAGGCCCAGAAGAATCTTACTCTCGGCTACTGGTTCCTCAGGTCAAATGTCCAGCATCAACCTCCTTGGTGCCTCATGATAGCACAAGCCGTTCCTCGATTGGCTGCTCAGGGCTGAGGTGGGCTAGTCCCTGTGGTGGATTTTCTGGTGTGACAGGAAATGGGAACATGTGGGAACTCCTGTCAGAGTGACACACATGACATTGGATGCTGTGTATAGTGCCAGGTGAAACCAATGCTTTCCACTCAGGTGAGGAGAGTCCTAAAATGAATTATTGTCATATTTGCTGAGGATAGAAATTTGTGAGGTATACAGCCAGATGCCACTTGTGACATCCCTGTGGAAACCTGTTTTTGAGGAACACTGGTCTCTCCAGACACCTAGAGCAGGCTAGCCTTTAACTTACCGAGCTGCTCCTTCCTTTGCTTTTGGAGTGTTGGGATTACAGGCATTCGCTACCACATTCACCTAGAACCCTTTTCTTTTTGACAGTCAGCCATTCTTTGGGGCACCTTCTGCCTGACACAGCAGAGCTAGGCTATGGGAGAACTGAGGTAGATCCCGCTTGCTGGGTACTTATTGTATGTAGTGTGGAGAAGGCCAGCAGACCAGGGCAGAGATGGGGGTCATGGAGTTTGTATGGAGCCATGTCACTGAAATCAGTCTGGAAAAGCTATTCTCAGTCATATGGTATGATGTGTCACCTGAGAATCACATCCACCCAGAGTATACAGAACGAGAGCAATGGCTTTTCACAGTGCTTTAAAATGATTTGAACCTTGCTACATTTAGCTAGCAAATTTTAAGTTCAAGCAAACACCTTGTTTCATGTTTTCTAATCTGGTGCATTTTTGCTTGAAAATCATGATGCAGTTTGCCAATATAGAGGCCTTGCTCCCATAGGAAACAAGGTCACCGAGTTTCTCAGTCCCGTGTGACACTGGCATCTTCTTTCAAGTAGAGAAGGTAAAGCTGCTCACTGGCTTTTGAGGAGTCTGTGAATGCCCCCCCTTGGGGTTCTAGATTGAGGCAGGATATATTAGAATCCTTGGATCCTAGCCGGGCCCTCTTCTTTGACTAGCGTCATCAAAGGCTGTCTGTGGGCCAAGGTTAAGTAGATTATTTGGTTGACTGGTACAGTCAGCAATGATATACATGAATGTTTTGGTTTTGCTCTTTAACATTTAACATCTCATCTTAATAATACTCAAAAATTTCATGTAGAAATCTGTTTCATTTTTTCTACAGAGTATCTTCTCTAACATTGGGACTGCAGCCCTTCAGGGCAGAGATATGTTAGATGGCAGCTACCTTGTCATATGGGATCTGTTCCTCCATCCCCATAGAACATTCCTTTCAGTTGTTTCTCTGACCCTGAGGCCATACGTCAGTGGCTATTTGTCCTGCTGCTATTTTTCTCACAGTTTGCATTTATATATCCATGGCCCTTCGTTCCAATTGACCCCGAGGAAAAGTCAACACAATTTCTCTTTCTAAGTCCATCCTGGTATGCAGAGTGTGGGCCAGGATTTAATACTGTCTGCTTTGGAGAGTGTGACCAGCTGCAGGTTCAGGGTTCTTGGAACAGTATCTTGTGTTCTCAGCAAGCCATGTCACAAACCAAACACCATCTGATTCTTTCCTCCAACACCACCATGGTGACAGGACCCATGTTGTCATTCTTTGCTGCAGGCTGGCATTGTACTGGGCACATGGCCGTCAGTAAATGTTTGCTAGATCAGATTATACTGAATGACTGTTTGGCTCTGCATATTGCTAGGTGTGATAAAAAATAATCCTAGCTAGTTCTCCTATGATTCTGTTTTGTGTTTTGGTCATAGAACCCATTAACCTGAAATTCCTATTATGTTAGAGGCTCAGGGTTCTGACAGCTTCTTACATGATTTACCGGCTTAGTGTCTCATTCTTAATAAAAAGACATGCCATGCTTGCCTATTCCAGCACTTGTTGACCATCCCTAGTATACACAGAGATAGTTGAGAACAACATGGCTCTTAATACTTAAGAGCAAAGCCTGGAATTAAGTCTAGTATATCTAATTTCAAGGAAAAAATTACTGAAATTACAAAATTGAAAAATAGTCTCTTGTCAAGAAGATATCATCCCAGTGACAGGCAGTGGAGCTTAGACAGATCCCCTATGTGCACATATAGCTTGCCTTGATGGGCCTTTTGTTCAGTGCTGGCCATGTTCAAGCAACTTCTGTCCTTGCCAGCTGAAAACGGCTCCTACTGCATTGTCTCCTCTTGGAGAACCATTAATTCCTGGAAATGAAGTATCTGTCAGTTGTAGTTTTTTTTAAAGATAGGAAGATGTTCAGTTAATTGAGAAAAGCAGGGTGTGGAGCCGTAGGTGTAATGCAGTCCTGCTTGTGTTACAGAGCCTTGTGTGCACACATACATGTGTGTAAACCTACAAGGAAAAGTAACTGCAGGCTTTGAATAGTTTCAATGGCCTTCTTTCTTTTAGTCCCACTTTCCACTAATTCTTTCTTGTAATGGCTGTGCTATGTGTCTAAAGTTGCAGGAGTGAAGGGGACACATATGTAAATGCCCAGACCATATGGGTGGTCATCCCTAGGCTCCCATGTCTGAGGATTGTCTCTCTGCATCCACGTGTTAGTGGTGCCATCAGACTCAGATGGAAGTGGGATGCAGCCACTGATAGAGAAATGCTTTCCATTTCTGGAGCATCTAGGCAGCTTTCTGGGATGGATAAGCCATCTGGGGTACAGACGGAAACCGGATATTAGCTGCTTGGGTGCAGGCCCCAGACTTCCTTTCATTTTCTTGAATCAGCACCGTGGTGTCTGTGATTATTAGTTTTTCTGGCATGTGACTCCCACAGCACTGATAAGGTGTCCTTTTCATAAATCCACAGGCATTGCTTTCCTGCCAGCGAGCATCTCTTATCTCATTGGAACCAATATTTTTGGGATACTTGCACACAAAATGGGAAGGTAGGATTAAATAAAATCATTGTTATTATGAGAATGATGTAGTTCTTTGAAGAAATTCAGTGTTTCTGTCTTAGCTATTACAAGTAACTGTTGTGATTTTCATTGAAGTTGCGTCTTGGGAACACGGTGTAAGCGTTTGTTTATTGATGAGCCCTTTCTTTGATAGGTGGCTGTGTGCTCTTCTGGGAATGGTAATTGTTGGAATCAGCATTTTATGTGTGAGTAAAAGATTGCACCTGACAGGTGATTGCGGGTGGGAGCGTGTGGGACTGAAGCTCTTGTCTTGGGTGAGACTCGCCAGGCCATGTTGTACAACAGTTTGAATTTCTTAATAATTCAGTTTTATTGTGTCATTCATTTTGCTCCAGTTTTTAAAAGAGAGTTTGAACATTTTTGGAAAAACTCCAGTGGGTATATTATTTAATTTTAGGTAAGATGCTATTTAAGATGTTTTATTATATAGTTTACCAAATTATTTTCTCACTATTATCTTATTTTTTTTAAAAGCTTTAGTTTTTAATTGTTTTTCTTAAGGCCACATTATGTAACTCAGGCTGACCTAGAACACACAACAATTCTCTTCGCCTCATTCTTGCAAGTGCTGAGACGACGGAACATTACAGTGTCTTAAATCCTTAATGGCAACTACCCCTAACAACAGCAAGATGTTATCCCAGAATAAACATCATTTGGTAGCCAGTGTCTCCTCAGATATGGCTATCAAAGCCGAGGGTGGATTGGATGAAGCCGTCGTTACGGGGAGCCACATAATTAAGTTCACACAGCAGCCAGAGTTTACATTTCAGGCTTAACAGACATTTATTGACTGGCTGCCCTGGACATGGAACCCAGGGTCTCATGCATGGTAGGCAAGTACAATCAAGGCTTCAGCTTTTTTTAAGGATTAGGGTGGCAACTCCCTTCCTTTCTCTGCTCCCATTTCTTTCAAAGGGGAATGGATCCATTAGGCCCAGATAAAAGATATTTTAAGGCTTTTCCCAGGATGATTTATTAGTCTGTATCTTTTATTTTAGCACACTAACTTCCTCTTACAGATTCCTTTTGCAAAAAATATCTACGGACTCATCGCTCCCAACTTTGGAGTTGGTTTTGCAATTGGTAAGTCACTTGGGCCTTGTACCTCATTCTGGAACTGCCTTCCCTCTAGTGGAGATTCTCTTTGTGAAGAGTGAACACACAGTAGATAGGTACAGAGCCTGGATTTCCAGAAGCTGCTGTGGAGGCTGCCATGAGAATATCTCTAGAAGACCCCATAGTCCAAGTCCATGAAGATGCTTGCTGGAATCAGGCGGTGTTGGCTACACCACCACGCTCTAGCAAATACACAGCTTCCTCATATGTAGCCCATTTGATTGGGTTCAAACTTGAGAGCAGATCTTCTCAAATGAGACTGGGGACAGACTTCCCATGCTTCCCATGCTTTTTCCCATGGTTGTTTTTGTTTTTGTTTTTTTAATGAGGCTTGGTAAAGAACATGCAGGCAGGTGAGGTACCAGGCTATGCATTTGTGCCCTGAAGGGATTTTTCACAGCCCAAGGAATATAAAACATTACAGGAAGTCTGTACTGATGGTATGCTTTTGTTTCTCACTTAAAAATTTTAATTGATCATGATAAAAGAAAAGGCCAAATCCATTACACCATATTTTCAGGAATTTAGTCTTTGAGTAGGATAGCAGAGAGAATGAATAGAATAGTTTCTGACCCTCCAGAAGAGGTTAGGTGGCCCTGCCATCTTATGTCTCCTCATGGGCCTTCACAATACCAGTCCTGTGTAATTCCTTAAGTCTTTGCTTAATATCCAACTCTTATGTTTTGCTCCATCTATTTTTTTCTCTAAAGAAGGCTGAGAGAGGAGAGAGAGAGAGAGAGAGAGAGAGAGAGAGAGAGAGAGAGAGAGAGAGAGAAAGAGATTTCTCTTATCCACAGGCTGCTGTGTGCCACCAGACATCAGTTTACTATGTTCAGTCACACAAACTTTCAAATCACCTGTTTTAGAAAGAGGGAAACAGTGCTCAGGCATGAGCATGCTCATTTAATTAGGATTTGCACCCAGAATTCTGAGCACATGTGCTCTTTCTGGTCCTTTTCCTTTCTTTGTCAAGAGACCATAGCGTGTCATACTGGTCTTAGTTGTCAGTTTCACTAACTAATGAGCCATACTCTTTAGGTTTTAGTTTTTTGAGCAGGAATAGACACACTCTCACCCTTTTTTGAATTCTAATACTCTGGTTCTGCTTGTTAACTCTCATGGTCTATGGCCTGGCAAGGGAAAAGCAATCAAGTAAATAGTGGATCAAGAAGGCATCAGCTAGTAGACCAGGTTCCAGTGGCCTGTAATCTACTAGATCTGAAGAGCAGTAGGTGAGCTACTAGAGGACTGGGTACTGTCCTGTTCCCTTACCCCAAAGATATGACAAGGTGAGGCCAGGCAACCTACAAATGGTAGCCTAACAAGGACTCAGAATCCTGAATTCCAGTCCTGTCTGAACCCTTCTGCTGACTATCCACAATGAAAGGTTTGCTGTTGGGAGTCTTGTTATGGAAAAGCATGTGACAAGGACAGAGGGAAAGAGCTGGCAATGTACTGAGTTTAGGATATAGTCGCTGACATCTAGCCTGCTTCTGGTTCCTACCACTTTTCCATACACTGATGCTTGACTATTCACAGGGATGGTGGACTCCTCCATGATGCCTATCATGGGCTATCTGGTCGACCTGCGACATGTGTCTGTCTATGGGAGTGTATATGCCATTGCCGATGTGGCCTTTTGTATGGGGTATGCTATTGGTAAGAATGCTGGCTTTCAAGAAAACCTTTACCTTTGTGCAGTACAGATAACCTCCTAGAAATACAGAAATCTTTACATTTCTGGCAATAAGAGGTTTGGAGAAAGGGCTGATTTTCTGTTTCCCCAAAGGTCCCTCTGCTGGCGGTGCCATCGCAAAGGCAATTGGCTTTCCTTGGCTCATGACAATTATTGGGATAATTGATATTGTTTTTGCTCCACTCTGCTTTTTTCTTCGAAGTCCACCTGCTAAGGAAGAAAAAATGGTAAGAAAGCCTCTATTTTTTTTTTTATCATTTCACTCTAGCTATCTGGATAGTTTCTGCATAGTTTAATTCTAAAATAACTTCTGAGCCGGGCGGTGGTGGCACACGCCTTTAATCCCAGCACTTGGGAGGCAGAGGCAGGCGGATTTCT
>NW_022196904.1:190862023-190880563 GCF_008632895.1 Mastomys coucha
GACAGCCAAGGCTACACAGAGAAACCCTGTCTTGAAAAACCAAAATAAATAAATAAATAAATAAATAATAATAGTAATAATTTCTGTTCTTCAATAGAAACCTCCAAACAGAAGCAGCAATATTTCCTTTTTAGTTATTAACACAAGACAGTAAATTCTTTTATTATTGTTACTTACACAGCCATTTCTTTCAAGTCTCATGTTCATAAATTTTAATAAAATTATTCTTGTACATAGATTGTATAAATCTTCCTAATCAAAGAGAACCCTGGAATAATTCAATCTAATTGTCTATTGTTCTGGAAAGTTGTCCTGACTCCCAGGATATGGTGGCAGTTACTTCTAGCCTCACATCATTCAGTGATAGCTGTTGTCTTGGTCCTACAGACATAAGATTCTGGAAATATTTTATTAAGGGTTTTTATGAAAGATCATATTTATACCCTGGGGAATACATGTGAGCAAACAGAACTATTTATTTTCACGACTAGAAGCACAGCCATAGGCAAACTATAAAGAATAAAGGGTTTCATTTTTGAACAAGTCCAAATTATTGGCTCTAAATTTGAAGTGAGAGCTGTATGAGTCTTGTGCTCTTTCTAAAGTGTTTACCTTACTCAACAAAAGAGCTCACTGCTGCTGCTTATAGTCTGTCCTGGTAGCGGTGCCCCAGACTAAAAGATCAGATGCTGATATTGTTCAATTGAAAGGAGACAGTCTGGACCAAGGATGAAGGGGAGCCCATGGGACATGGTAGTTTTGTGTTCAGGACAGATCTAAGAACTTCTTTGTTATATTCTTTTGGAGTAGATCAGAAATAATTTCTGCAGGGTTTTCCCTCTTCTGATAATGTGGATTGTGTGCACCAAGCAAAGCACTCTACCACTGGGTTTCATTTCTAGCCCTCTTTTTACCTTTAAAATGTTTTATTTTGAAACAAGTTCTCATTAAGTTGCTCAGGTTGACCTTGAATTTACTCTGTAAGAGACCAGACAGGCCTTGAAGTTAGGATTTTCCTCCTTCAGCTTCAGAAGCAGTTGGCATTACAGGCTTGTGGCACAAGACCAGCACCATGGTGCTTTCTGACATTGAACAGGTCTTAATACTTTATCATTTCTTGAACTACTGTTTGATGGTTTTCCCCTAAAGTGAATTTAAAGACAGAACCAAAATTTAGATTGTGTAACTATGTTTGTCTGAGGCATTTTACATTCACCTATCCATTTACTGTAATTTAGGAACACATTGATCTCTGGCCAATGACTTTGTGCCCTGAACTATACAAGATAATGACTTGAGACTTCATGGTTTCTCATGGCTGGGCTCCTAGGAAAGGAGACAGATGCCTTGGAGGTCCTTGGGTGGAAGGACCTCCCCTTCCTTCTCTGACTTCCTGCTTCAACCTGCTTGTGTGCATCACTGCTGCACTACTATTTAGCTGTCCTGAGCCCATATCCTTCAGAGGTGGATAGAAGACTTTCAGCACAGCACTGGAAAGTAGTTCTTCTGTGGCCATATTATCGATAATTTGATTAAGGCTGAATGAAGCTTATTCTCAAACCTTTTTGACCAAAGAAATTGAATTAGCCGTAAATGTTTCTGTCACCCAGGAGACCATTATAAACTCTTAGGGATGGTGAAGGGCTGGCATGGGCCTGAGGGCAGCTACATTGTCTTCCCACAGAGGGCTATGCAATTCTCAGTTTTCTCCTTTGCATTGGGAAATGATAAAACTTCACAATATTGTGAGAGTTGAGAGTCCAAGCAGTAATCAAGTAAATGAATCACACACACATCCTTCCTGCTTTATCTAAAATACTGGACTATTCTGCCCATCCAGGAGCACCATTTTTTTTTTTTTAAAGCTTAAGTGGGTTTCGTTTGTTTACTCTACAAATATATACTATAAAAACCAGTATCTACATCTGGTCTTTTGGTACCTCTTTAGCATTTTCACCTATAATATATCATAGAAACACTTGTAATCTTCAAATCTGCCAACAGAGCATCCTTTCTTTAAGCTGGATGCATAGTTCCTTGAGCTCTGATTATCAATGGGTTTCCAGCCTGCAAGATTCCCATCAGGAGATAAGTGAATGTGAATGTTCATGTGAGCCAATTCTGTTTATCATCTATCTATGCATCTATCTATCTTTATTAGATATTTTCTTTATTTACATTTCAAGTGTTATAACCTTTCCTGGTTTCCCTCTGGAAAAAAAAAAACAAAAAACAAAAAACAAAACCCTATTCCTTCCCCGCTCCCCCATTCACCAACCCACCCTTTCCCGGCTTCCTGGCCCTGGCATTACCCTACACGGGGGCATAGAGCCTTCACAGGACCAAGGGCCTCTCCTCCCATTGATGACAGACTAGGCCATACTCTGCTACATATGCAGCTAGAGCCATGAGTCCCACCGTAAGATTCCTTTTGCTAACAAGACTATGCTAGGTGGGCATTGCTCACCAAGACAGCAGATGTTAGTGGCTGTTGTGTTATCTATCTGCTGGGTGGCAGCATCAGGTAGTAGCGGAAATGTAAGAGGTCAGACGACTAGCTGAGGAGATGGGAAGTTGTCAGCTGCCATAGTGTTTTTGAAAAATGATGGGAGAAAACTAGTCTTTCTTCCCATGTACGCCACTACTTTAGTTCATTAAAAACAAAATTAAAACAAATAAATGAAATAATGAAGTGGAGGAAACAACCCTGGAAGGCAAAGAATGACAGGTTTCCAAAAGTCACTTCACTATAAAATGTCACAATCCTTAAACAGGGCCTGCTGAGATAAATTAGTAAATCTTGAGATGTGCATTTCTCTGCCTATAATTGATGCCCATAATTGGAGAAATGCCATTTAACTGGCATAGTGGTAATATCCGAAGTGGCATCCAGCAGCTGATACCTGTTTATTGTGCAAGCAGAGCAGAGATGTGGGTGGAAGCTGATAGCCTCTAATGATAAAGGTACATGTGGGAGGATGTGTGCCATAGGAAGAATCAGCACACACATGAGAAACTCCAGAACATGCCAAGTGCTGAAATGGAACTTTTATCAGCCATCATATGTAGGAGGCATGAGGGGCAGCAAAGAATTCTTTCATTAAGTCATTCCTGGTGACAGGGACCTCACCCTGCTGGTGTGTGAAGGAGAGTGGCCTACATTTTCTGGAGTATGAGTCACAGCTGGTATGAACTGCTGGTGACCTATGCAATGGTGTCTTCTGGATTGTAACTCACAGCTAGCTGTGAACTGCTTGTGAGCACTACAGCTTTTCTTCCAGTCAAATTTCTTTTTAAAATAATGTTACTGATAAAGGCAAAGAAAACATTCTTAGTGTAAGGTATATCAATGCTGCCACTTGAGGGACAATGCTCCCTAAGACAATGACACAGCACCCTGGCCTCTCAAAACAACCAGGTGAAAACAGAAGAATTCTAAGATAGGTTTTGCTTTTTAAAGGTTTAAATAATATATTGTTTTTAAGCTAGGGCATGCCTTTTGGTCTTATTCTTTAAGTTTCTGTTGCCAAGGCAGGAAAGGAGGTGATCTGTGATTAGCAGACTCCTGTATGGCTATATAAAGTCCTTCTAGCTTAGATCCCAGTTCAGTGATGAGATAGGTCAATAGAACAAAGTACTTGCCACAAGAGGATCCATGTTCAGATTTCCAGCACCCATGTAAATGTCAAGCAGGTGTTGGGGTCCACCTATAATCTCAGCAAGGAAGGGAGAGACAGAGGATTCCTGGAGCAAGCTGGCTGGCTATACTAGCCAAATTGGCAAGCTCTGGGTTCAAGTGAGACTCTTCCTCAATATATAAAGTATTGGTCAGCCTCTGGCCTGTACACATACACACACACACACACACACACACACACACACACACACACACACACACACACACACATCCACACATGCATGTATACCACTTCATCACACATAAAATACATTAAAAGGATCTTATTCTTTGGTGCCATGGGCTGGGTAAAGATGGAGTAGCCAGTGAAAGATAATATACATGAGGTGTACATTATAATCTACTTGTAGACACCTGTCCCTTTTCTGGGTATTTATATAGTGGATTACTGTTTTTGTTGTTTTTCTTTTTCTAGTTATGTTAAAAAGAACAGAGCTTTTCTACTAGGATGCACGTCTTCTCACATCTGAGATTGTTGAGCCTACTCTCTATGTGCATTTACTGTCTCACTAACCCAGTACTGATTTTTTTTTTTTTTACTTTTCAATGTCATTTGATCTGGTGTTTTTACTTACCCTGGAGACCCCAGCTTTGTTCTGTGTATGGTGATAGGAGCTAGGTATTTAGCAGGGAACTGGCTTTGACTTTGGTGCCAGTTGCTCCTCTTTCCAGTTCTGCTGTATAGCCATATGTAGAGTGCTAGCATAAATTCCCTGACTGCTTCATGGGCCACTGGGTACTTTTCTTCCCTGCACTTCCCTTACCTGCTCAGTGCTGTGTGCCTCTCTTTTCAAGGCACACCATCTGACTTAACCATTTATAACCTTTTTTTAAGTAAAACTACCACCCAGTAAAGCTATTGGGAGATGCCTGCAAGGCAAACATTTTCTTTACCCATTATGCTATCTCCCCAATCCCCGTGTAGCTTTTAAAGACAGAGTCTCACTCTGTGTAGATCGCTGGCCTCAAACTCTTGAGATGTATCTGCCTCTCCATCCAGAGTGCTAAAATGAAAGGTGCACACTATCACATCTAACAACTCTCAGTTTTTGTCTAGTCCACATTCTATGTGCAGCCCAGTAGTTAAGATTAGCTATAGAAGTGTAACGGTGGAAGAATGGAGAGATGAAGGTGGTTATGAATGAGGCAATGACCACTCCTCAAATGGCCGTGCTGCCTGTGGGCCAAGAACAGGTCAAGGGTCATGCCTGCTCCTGGCTTTGGTGGTGCTTTCCAGCTGCTGTCTCCATTGCCTCCTAACATGAACTCTGGTAGCTCTGTTGGTCTAGTGTTTTACCTACTGCTCTCCATGATCTATGATTTCCTTATTCAAGCCTGTCTTCTTCAAACCCTCCCATCTTTCAGGGTTCATCTAAGCTCTCATTTCATCTGCAGACTTCTGCTCACCCTTAATCTCAACTGAGTCTTCCACCTGTGGCCCTGGGGGACATGACCATACCTTTGGAATTAAAACTTGCTGGTATAGGACCTTCAGGATAAGATTATATATGTGCCCAAGCAATCCATGTCAGTTGATGGCTGCTATAGTCTTACATAATGTATCTAAGGCAGTGTTTCTGGAAGTTGTTGCTGTGAAGGTAGGAACCTGGGATTTCATTTTTAACCTGCTCTACTCTACCCATAGTCCATCTCCCCAGTGTTCTCTGGGCACGTTTCCTCAAGAATCACTAATCTGGGGAGATTACCTTTCTCTACCAATGGCTAAATCTTTGTATAACACAGGGGGAATGGTTCAAATGTATAATCTGTTGCCTCAACTATTTTAATAATCAAATCCTTTAAGTATAACTATCAATTCACTCATAAGCAGCATAATTGGAAAGGGAGTTTGAAGCTGGCAGATTGAAACAACAGCCTGACTTGGGTCACAGTCCTTATCTTGTGTCACACAGCACATTATTTGAGAATCTCTTGAGAAATGATAAAAGGGTTGGACACTGAGTGAGTCTTATCACATCTGGAGGACAAGAGCTGAGAATAGCTAGCAGACATAAAGACAGACTGCCATGGGCAGTATCAGAACATTTTAATCCATTCAATATTTGCAGACTGCACAGAAATAAAAAACTTGCTGGGAATGGTTTCTTATGAAAGAGGAAAATTGCCCAGACATACCTGATTCATTTGGCTTGCACATGTCTCCCACTGCACTTCTCTAGCTGCTCTGGGATGTGCAAAAAGTACAGTCTGTCCTGAGGCTGCCTGAATTTCTTCCTGAATATGATGCACTCTGTTGCTCTATGTACTCACCAGTTCTGGCTCTGTAGACTAGACCAATATGAATCCAAACCAAAAACTAATTTGTACAGTTCTTTATCACCCCTTAGCTACACTGCACATTTCCATTATATTCAGTATTGTACGTGATCTAAAGCTGATTTGACATATACATGGATATATGTCCTATGCAAATAGACTATTCTACATTAAGGACTTATCAATCTGCAGATTTTGACGACCAGGGTATATATCCCTTGGTCAAGTTTTTTCTTTTTAAATTTTTATTTCCCTACACGTCTGTTAGTCAGGTTCCTTAGAACTGGAGTTACACAGTCATAAGCTGCTATGTCGATACTGGGAATTGAACCTCCGTCCATTGGAAGAGGAGCCAAAGTTCTTAACCATGGACCCAGGTCCCCAGCTCTCCTTGATCAAGTTCTTTAAGCCTCTACCCATTCTGTCAACTTCCCATCTAGATTCATTGTGAAAGCTAAAGCTTTAGTCTACTTGTAGCCATGTTTTTGACAGGTTGTCAGCTGTATTATCTGATGATTGGCTGGTTAGGCACTGTCAGCAGGAATGACTACAAGTACTTCTTGTTAAGGATGCTCTGAGAAAGCACCATTTCTGATTTTTCCTTTTGCAGTTACACTTAGTTTTGGTTTAATTTTCAGAAATATAATAGGGCAGAGGAACTTTATGTGTACACTTGTGCTATAAAGTAGAATCTAAAGGGAGATGTCTGAACATCACATTTGTGAACAAAGCTCTGGGATGTTTGACCTAAAAAACTAAGGGGCAGAATGTGGTCTTAACATACTGTAAGACAGGCTGTGTAGACGGCTATCACCAGAGCAAGGTCCATGGAACTAATGGAGTGGATTCCAGTTCAGACGTCCCTATACTTCCAACAAGAGCTCTCTTCAGACATCTTCATGAAGTTTCCTGTTATGGCAGTCTTTAAAATGGAAGTTGGGTGTAATGAGGTCCACAGCTCTACCCCATACAAAATTCTGTTTAACTTTTCTAAAACCTAACCTACCTTTGAATCACAAAACTCAATTTCTATTGCCAACAGGTACAATGAAAACATCCTAGATATTTTACTTATTACCTGAAACTTTCCACTGCGTGGAGAATAACAGACCTTCAAGGTCAAGACGTAGTGATTGCTTCAAATAACTGTTTAGTAGATTATACAGCTCTCAGAATAGTAATCCTTAACAGTAGGTTAAAACCACCTTATCTTTATGAAACAAGAAGTTAATGTACTTGCATTTTGCTTTCAGGCTATCCTCATGGACCACAACTGCCCCATTAAAACAAAGATGTACACTCAGAATAATGTCCAGTCATATCCCATCGGTGATGATGAAGAATCTGAAAGTGACTGAGCCCCTCTAACATTGCCAAATGTTTAACTGTGTAGAAGTGTTTCCAGTGAGATGACTCATGCAGAGCTGTCTTAGTCACACCATCTTTTGCTGGCAAAGAGTAAAACAACCAAAGTGATACTTTCTTTTCCATGGTTATGATTGACTGCCAACAGCCTTATAAAGAAAAAGCAGCTTTTCTAGGGGTTTGTATAAATAGTGTTGAAAACTTTATTTTATGTATTTGATTTTATTAATATTATACAATATATTTTGACGAAATAGGTATACTGTAAATGTATAAATATTTGAATCCAAATTAAATATAATTTTTTAACTTACATTCATTAACACTTGGACAAAAAAATCTTATATTTTTTTTCTGAATACTGGTAATGAGTGTTTAAAGCATACATTATCTGAGACTCTCCAACAAAAAACTAGCAGTCTGAGAAACAAAATCATGTAAGACAGCACATTATATACCAACACTGAATGTGTTGTTATTTAACTTGAAACTAATACCAATGTATTTATGAGTTAAAAGCTAGTCATCTTATGTGCAAAGGACAAGAAACTCTACAGCCATCTTTCAGACTTATTCATAAACCTTCGTTGGCATTAGTTTCCTGTTATAACAACCCACCTGGAAAGGGATGGTTGTAAATGGTTTTCTGTGTCATATCATTGGCAGCAGTCATTAAAGCCAACAAGGGGTAAAAAGTGAATGTTCTGAAAGCAGAGGAAAGAACCAAATGCTGCTTTCTTTTATATATACTTGATGGCCTTATTGGGTGAAAATAAAACTATGCACTTTAAGCAGTCAAGGTTAAATATGTTATGGTTTATCAAATCCAGTTCATGTTCTGGAACAGATAACAAGGCTATCAAGCTGCTATAATGTGAAAAATCAGACTATCGTATCTCTCACCTGCTTGCAGGTCATCCAAGTGTTTTTCTAGAGATGTTAATTTTGAGTTGCTGTTATTTTTTAAGACTCCTAAAAGTTGTTTATATTAATGTAGAAATGAATTTCAAGCAAAGATGAAGGAATGAAATTGTTCACATCTAACATGATCATGTTAAGAAAGATAATAGAGTGGTCAGGACACCTTCCCTTTCTGAAGCAAGAAAAAAAAAAAATCTACAAACGTGTATGTTACTGTATCATCTTGTGTGCTGGGTAGAATAATTTTTCTAAGCATGACAACACTGATATATCTTTTCAGTGTGCCAGCTAATACTGTTAGTGAACACTATAATTGCTTTGTATGAGATTACAATCTTCCGGAATGCAAACACAGTATAGAATATGTCTCAAATAGTATCAATTCTGCAGTTCTGTAATCATTAAAAAAAGAAAAAAAACTGTCAGTTTTGTTAAGCTGAATTGTTTGTGTGACCTTGGACATTAAGAGAACTTTAGAATGACAACCCCTCAAATCTTATTGGCTATTACACATTCTTCAGAAAAGTGGCAAATACTTCTTTTGTTTTATGAAGCTTTCTGTGGGACCTTCTGTGTGATCTGAAGTCTGGTGTGCTTGGGGAGCAATTGGGTTCCTACTCACCAAACCATTAGACAGTCATGGGTCTGCAACTCTGAAAGATGGCTGCTTTTACATGGCTAAAAGGGCAGGGCTTAACCTTCTCCACAATGCCTTGGATGTGATGAGAGGCCTTGTAGTTGTCCTTATACATATACCATATATAATAACTGATTCCTTTCATTTCTGCTTTTGAGGCTTCAGCTTCAGAAAAAAATGACCAGCAAAGGCATACCTGTTACTGCTCTCCAGAGAAAAGATGAAAGACAAATTGCAGAACTATTTGGAAAGGAAAGGATAGGTTGTTTGTGAGGGGAAAGGAAAGGCATTTATATTACTAATCTCCTGGGTACACAAGACTGAAAATAGTGTTTAAAAAAAGACTGCATGTTCCAGAACAAAGAACTTACAGCTCTCTGAACATTTTTTATTTTTAAAGTAGAGGTGGCTTTTGTTTGTACTTGGTAATTCAGACACAAAAATCTTAGTGAGGTAGTAATGAATACTCAACTTCCTTTTGACTGCTAAGTGTATCTGTGCTGGTTGCACTTTAGTTAGATTACTTAATAAACCTTCTTGAACATTGTGCTGTGCCTGCCTGTATTCTTTTATAAACCATTTCATCAACATTGTTACTGCAATAAAATACAAAGACACTGTTTTGGCTGTAGGTATTTAATTAAAAAGCATTCTCTGTGTTTGCAGGCATCAGGCAAGTCACTCAGGCTAGGGTAAACCATCCTCATTGGCTTCCCACTGCTTCCTTAAAATGAAATATACCCTATCAGTGTGGAAAAACAGTGAGTTGCCCTGGACTTTTAACTCAAACGAATTGTTCTAATTGCTGTGAACAGGTAATTGTCTGATGGAGACAATGGTAATACCTAGCCACATGACAGAACAGGCTCTGAAAGACCTAGAAATAAGGATCATTTTGAATGTGATACACATGGTAGTTTCCAGGATTAGAGAGACCTACCTGGTTTACTCAGACCATAAAGAACATGAAGGGATCAAAAAGGGTGAAGGCAATCCCCTTTTCCACCCTTGTTTGCTTTTTGAGGGGAGGGTAATGAAAGCTGTCACTTCTATTTAAAAATTAAAGTAATACCATTTTTTGAAAACTGAAGCAATTTCAAAACTCTAGGGGGACTTAAACATTTAAACTCTACTGTCTTACTTACTAGAACCAAATATGTTTAAAATATCTTTATAGTTTTTTTTTTTTAAGGTAGACTTTACTCTCAAAGTTTTAGGCTGTTCTTAGAATGAGAAAGTATCTACACAGTACGTTCTAGTATTATTGAATGAAGTCTGATGCTAAGAAATACAGTATAGCTTGGCATGGTGGTACATGCCTTTAATCCCAGCACTCCAGAAGAGAAGCAGGCAGGTCTCTATTGAGTTCGAAGCCAGAGAGACTGTCTCAAAAAAGCAACAATAAATAAAAAAGAAATATAGCATATTATGATTATAAAATAATACTAAAATGTTATTCATTTTGCCTAACCTAGTCATTCAACTTAATAACAATGAAGAGAGTACACTTCAAATAGTTTAATATTTCTTCTTTTCTGAAGACAGGTCTCACTATGAATAATAATCTATTTATTACTACACAGCATTAGAAGAAAATTCACATATCTGTTTCAAAAGGTAAAGAAGCAACAGTAAAAATTTGAATGCTTTTACATATTTGTTTAGTAAAAGTGGATTGTTAGCTTGTCTGCATGGCCAAATTATACCAGGTAATAATGCCAGAGAAGAGCCAATCACCTATTTTTAGATGTCATCAAATGGAGATATTCTTAGTTTTCGTGGTAGTCTTTATTATTATTTTAGCTATTGATAACATAGCATGGCAGCAAGATTACATGAGTAATGTAATATAACACAAGCTCTTAAATTGAAGCCTTATACCTTACTATGCTTGAGGGTATTTGGAGTTCCCGACCTGATGCCTCTACTGTCTCTCCCAATAGTAAAATATTGCACTACATTAAAGGGATATTTCACAAACATAATTAGCAGCACTGTTGAGCTTTCCGTGACTGTGGTTCTACAGAGATAAATACTTTAAAGCATGAGTAGATTCTCAGAACTAGAGCTTTGCAGTATTTCTACAGCTCTTTCAAATGCATCAGTGCAGAAGCATGCTTGGGCACCACTAAAACTTACATCCTTTGATCCATCAACACACCAGCCACTTACAGCCACACCACCTTCAGGGTAGCAATGGCAGGTTATTGTTTACAAGATGAAGCATGGCTATACATTGGGCAGATTGTTTCAAGCATAAGATGTGGAACACTTTAGCTTCTGGGATTCGTTTGGAAAGTCCTTCTATTTTGGTGTTCTTTTAAATTGTGAGCATGCTTAAATAAACAGTAACAGAGTGGGGCTGGGGTTACACAGATGTAGCCTTGCTATAAACCTGACAAAGGCTAGGTCTGTGCTCCAATATTTCACTTAATGTGAGTGAGAGTTAGCTATTGAGTTTACAACTGGAATAACTTTTCTATACTCAGCAGTGTTTTCTCATGTAAGTAAAACCTCTTATTTTTACAGCGTTTACTGTTCAAAGGGCCTTTGCAGTTATGCTCCTGTCCTCCTCACAACAGCCCTGCGAGGAAGCGTAAGGACCTTTGGAGCTGGGAAGCTGCAGAACCCTTTGTAACCTGACTGTGGCTGTACAGTTCACTAAAGAGCTTGACCTGAAACTCCTGTTGGGAGTTTGGGCTACAGACTGGGCAAGTCTTTTTACTATTATACTATGCATTTTTCTGCAGCCAAAGAGCTATTCCATATATTTTTAAGTTTAATTGGTTTATGTGTTATTGTAGTAGTTACCTGTAAAGGGGGGGAAACACTTTTCTATTCTATAGGTATAACAAGCTTAGACTTTTAAGATATACATCAATAGGGGTCAAGCTCATATATTTCTCTCAGTTGTTCATTACCAGCATCCACTAGATGGGCCCAATACCATACCAGGCCTTCATTTTTAGCAAGCTATGCATACTGTCTATTTTTAGTTTTCTTTACAGTGAATGAAGATGGTCTGAACTACTAAAGTATTCAGAATGACCGACATTCCTTTAAGGCCACAAGACACCAGATGATGTAGTAAACATAGTCTGTATAATTGCTCTCCACATCATACAAACAAAGCCAGTTATCAAATCAGTCATTTTCAGAATTAAGTCCTGCGAGATTTTAAATGTCCTTGCACATGCTTTTATTTCCTATGGGAGAACCAAAGATGAAAAGTCATCATGAGTGTCCATAAATTCCACTTAAAAGGAAAGCATCAACATTTGAAAGATATTTCAAAATCCTACTGGTTACTGTTCTTCAGTAATGAAATCTTGCTATCCTCTCTACAAAATTCTTGACCAACAGGACATTGCATTTATTCTCTATTCAATGCAACCTCTTCTAGTTAATCACTGTAATTTTACTATACGTCAACTGCATAAAAGCTTTAAAAATATCGCAGAAGCATAAGAAACAAGCAATATATATATATATATATAAAATTAAACTATATAAGCATAACAGATTAAAGCTGTAGGGTCTGCTTTCATTTACATTTGGCAACAACAACAAAAGCAAAATAAAACAAAAATTCTCTAAGTCCCATATAACAAAAACATCAAGGAAGTACAGCTGACAAACCACAAAATATAGAAGGAATAAGACTCAAACCTGTTCCCTCAATGATTATTGTTGTCAATTTAAGCATGCAACAAATTTGCTGTCATAACCGTGATGAAAATGAAAGAAAATATTTTAGGAATCTGGACAGGATCTTATTTAACACTAATTAAAAAACCAGGAGGAAAGAAAGAATGACAGTAAGATATCACACATACACAAACACAAAGTTGGCTTACATAATTAGAAAAGGTTAAAAATAAATTAATAAAACCCAATTCCCAGTATAAATTCAAAAAAGCCATAGCTATAAGCACAACCTGAATCAACCAATTTGATGAGCTGGTCATGTTTCTGCTGGAAAAAACTACCTTTTCTTTCTCATACAAGCAAGTTAACTATAGAAGCAGGCCAAAGTGCACCATGAGAGAACCGAATGTGGCTGTACCCGTGGCACTTCAAATACATCTTGTCCCCATCCATGTGAAAGTTGAAATAGCTTGTTAGTTACACCGACTCAGATGGGCCGAACAAGTCATCGGAAATGTTGCTGAATGGCTGAGAGTCTATCAACTGGCTTATCTCACTATCGAGGTCTTCTTCTGTATCATCTGCGTACTTGTTCATCTTTTTCGAGTGCTGGTCTAAAGACAGGTTTTCTAAGGTTTCAATATCATCAATGCCTGCTCTGTAGTGGATCATCAGAAGTGTCAGAGCTTGAAGTCTTTCTCCTGATTTAACCAAAGCAGCAGAAAGAACTGATTTTTTCCTTGTATCATTTGTTTCTTTTTCTTCTCTAACAAGGGAATTATTGTGTTCCAGCTCCTGATCAATTTCATTCTGTAGTTTATCCAACATGAACTCTAGCTTCTGGATCCTCTCTTCTGTCGGCAAGCCTCTGTACAGATCACGACCAATTTCTTTAACTGCAATGAAAACACTGTCATCCAGCCCTCCTTCCTTTCTCATTAACTTTATTCCTGCAGTGTTTCCTCGTTTGGAAGGACTGTTTGGACCACAGACCTCTGTGTCACTGCCTTCATTGTCAGACGTATTGGGTGTGTGTTTTGGTGAAGGTTCTACGAGATCTGTTCCTGGTTCAGAAAGGCGAGTTTTAGAGACTTGACGCAAATTTAGTAAACGAGAGCTAGTATTAATGATGTGCCTTGTCAACCCTGTTGTTTTATTGACTGACTTGTTAGCTTCCACCTCAACACGAGGAGGAAGACCCAAGAGTGGGTCCTGTCCTTCCAGCCTGAGGTTTTTCAGGGTCCGGTCTATTCGCCTCTCAGTTGCTCCACAAAGAGGTGTCTCAGCTAGACACTTTTCCTGACATTTTTTATGACAAACATAAGCACAGAACATACACTGGGAAGCAGCTTTTGTCCAAACTTTTTTCTTACAGTAATCACACCAAGTTGGGTTTTGGAACTGAGTATCTTGGAAACTATGTTTATTTTCTGACAGATTCATCTGCCCCACAAAATGCTCCTCTTTAGGGAGTGTAGAAACTTCCTCAACCAAATGGAGTTCTTTTTCTTTCTCTACATTAGGAACTACGTGGTGGTCTGGCTCTCCTTCCTTCAAATATTTGAAATGAATAGTAATGTCACCAAAACAAAATTTGTCACTGAAGCCCTTTTGCATACTCAGATTTCGTAGTGCAGTCCTAGTGACCATGGCCTTAGGTGTAGGGGGTTCCAGTCTGAACTTTGAAAGGTATTCCATATTTGATGTAGCTAGGCAACCTAAAGCCACTTCCTCAAGTTTTAAACTAACATGCCCCAAACAGATGAGACCTCCTAACTTGAAAGGATCCCTGCACCACAGTGCAATGTTCAGGTACCTGTGGCAGGCTTCTATGTCAAACATACAGGATGCTCTGGTTCTTGACCACTTTCCTACCTTATTACGATATAGAACCTCTGATGATTCCCACATCTGATGGTCATCTGAAGAGTCTTTAGTAGGAGCAGAACTTTCTGAAGGAAGATCTTTCACTACGTCCTGCTTTGCTGAAGACTGCTTACCTGCTGCTATGTCTTCTCCTTGATCCACACTCTTCACTTGCTTCTCAGCAGGTTTATCTGCAGGAGGAGGAGGGAGCAGCACCTTGTCTGGCTTTTCTGGGGCTTCCGGGTCTGGCTGAGCTGAGGTGTCAGTGGGAGGCAGAGGCACTCTCCCCTGTGGTCGCGGGGGCACAGGAGGTTTGAAAGTGGGTCCTTGGGG
This sequence comes from Mastomys coucha, assembly GCF_008632895.1. Lineage (NCBI taxonomy): Eukaryota > Metazoa > Chordata > Mammalia > Rodentia > Muridae > Mastomys > Mastomys coucha. Next base: position 190,876,768 of record NW_022196904.1, read on the forward strand.
TTTGGACACTTGTGCTGCTTCTGTGGCCTCTGAAGTTTTTAGAGTTGATGGTTTATTTCCTTCTTTGGATGGAATTTTTTGTGATGGTGGGTGGATTCCTGAAATTAATTTACGATTTAAAACTGGGGATATAGCGCCAAGGGGTTTAATAGAAAGTGTTGTTGGAGTACGTTTGGGACTGTGACTCAACGGCTGTGTCTCTTCTTTCAATTCTGTTTGTACTCTGACATCACTTGCCAAGTCTTCAAATTCAGAATCTAGGTCTCTATTTTCACTATCCACTGGCAACCCAGCAGCTTCCTCTTCAAACCCTGGCTGGCAGGAACTTGACAGAAAGTTTTCTTCCAAGTGGCCCAGACTGTCTTGCAGCATCGTCCCTTGGTTACTCTGCCCAACAGGTCTCTGGTAGTACACCAGCACTCGGTCACCAGCCTGCTTGATGAGCTTTAACACTTGTAGTGTCGATGTGATCTTCACACCTGGTTTAAGATTCAGAAGGGGAAGCATGTAAACTAAAGCAATAAAACTCGGCTACTGTTATCACTTCATGATTATTTAATAAAAAGAAGAGCAGTAGGAAGCCTCGAAAAATACTTATTTAAATCTCAAATTAATCAGCACATAGTACTCTGGAAATACTGTTATCTATGTGATACAAAACCTTAAGCAGCTTTTAATTTCTAATGGCTTCCTATTCCCTCTTGACATATACAACCTCGTGTCCAGCTAAACTGTGGAAGTGAGCAGAGTGAGACCTATTTTAAACAGGTTTACTAATGGATAAAATATACTCTGAATGATGGAAAGCTCACATTTTACTGAAGGAAATTCTCAAGTAAGCCCAGGGCTGGCAAGCAAATAATTTAAATTTAGAAACCAATGTCAGACCCTTTCACAGATCCTGTTTATTAGCCATAAACGATCAACTGTTATAAGAATGTAAAGTATCTGAGTGTACTGAGTGGCTAGAAGGGGCTGTCCAAATTCACTGAAAGAATACAGGAAAACTATTCAAAACAAGAATAAAAGCTCTACATAGAATCTGAGAGATGTAGAGACAGTAGAAACTATAGAGGCTTTTAGAATAAAACGATTTTTTTAATATTTATTTATTATGCATACAACATACAGATTTCTGCCTGCATGTATGCAGAAGAGGTTAATTGCTTTAAAGTTACAAGTTGATTACAATATATATTGTCTTGTCCTGACTATAAATCAACTTGCTACTTCTTAATGCAATCCTGGAGACAGCTGACTCCCCTGTTCCCGCAGGTGTCAATCTCAACTCAGAGTTCTGTTCCTTTGGTCTTTGATATTCTGACCTTCCTCCTGACCACTGGTCTTTAACTTCAGTCACAAGTACCTTTAACTATCTCTCATCAGACCTTTGCAGCTTTGATGCCCACATGGTCACATTTTCCAGTTTCAGCTCAAAACATCAGTAGAATTCTGAGCTTCTTCATAGGGATCTTACTGACTCATGCGGCTTAATAACTTCTACTGCTTCTGACTATGAGTACTATGTCCCAGGAGCACTGTAGCATGACATATGCACAGATGAAGCATCATCTACTGAGCTCTAGTATGTGGGCAAAAGCCTCACCCCAACCCCACCTCTTTTATTTGTGCTTTGGGAAACTTGCCCTTATCTCAGGTGCTCTGGAGGTGGCCACTATACAGACCAGCATTTGCTGGAATCTGGATTTTTCTTTCAGAATATTTCAAACATGTTCAGAGATTTAGAAAACAATAAAATTAACTCTGTTATTGAAATTGAATATATTTTGCCAATCTTCTCTCTACTACTACCAATCTCCTATTACTAAAACTTTTGCAAATCCAAATGAACTACAACTATAATTTATTTAAGAAATACTTAAATATTGGGCAAAGTTTATTATAAGAAATGAGTTACTAAAAATATATCACAGGACTTGAATATGTGTCCCAGAGCTGGGACAAGGGATATTTTATTTATATAGGAGGAGGGGCGCTAGGAAACAGAGTTCTCTGTGATGCTGAGAAGACAGCATCAGCAGTCAGGAGCACTGCTTCTCTTTCAGAGGATGGGATTCTACTCCTAGCATCCACATGGTGGCTCATGATCCTCTGTACCTCCTATCCCAGGAAAGGTTACTTCTTCTGGCTTCTGCAGACACTGCATGCATGTGGTATATGCACACTCATAGAAATAAAACATGCATACTCATTAAATAATTAAAGTTTTTCTATTAGATTTGAAACTTGTGTACAATATCTGAATTTTTAATCAATAAAACTTGTTAGTACGTTTATGAACACTGGATATCTTGAAAAGGTTAACTTTTGCTTTTTTCTCTGTAAAGATATGTATGATTTGGAACTTTATTTATTTTGGGTAATAGGTTATTTGCTACTTGTATAACTGAAAACAGAAGTTAAAAGGCATATTTTGGACAGAGTGCAGGGTTCCCAATGGAGGGGTTGGAGAAGGGACTGAAGGAGCAGAGGGAGTTTGCAGACCCATGGGGGGAGCAACAGTATTAATTGGCCAGACCCCCTGGAGCTCCCAGGGACTGGACCACCAACCAAAGAATACACACAGAGGGACCCATGGCTCCAGCCACATATGTGGAAGAGGATGGCCTTGTTGGACATCAGTAGGAGGAGCTGCCCTTGGGCCTGAGGGTGTTCGATGACTCAGTGTAGGAGAATGCCAGTGCAGGAAGACGGAGTAGGTGGGTGGGGGAGCACCCTCATAGAGGCACAGGGAGGGGGAATGAGATAGGGGGTTTCTAAAGGGGAAAACATTTGAAATGTAAACAAAGAAAATATCCAATAAAAAAAAGAAAAAAAATTTTAAAGTTAAAGACCAAAACAGGATTATACTAATGTAAAACCATTGATACTGAACCATGATTTTGGTTGAAAGAGACAAACTTTTGATATTCATATACAGAGGTGTGTAATGGATGAAGTTTACTTTAAGTCCTCCTCTGTGTCGATGTGAACCTGGGGAGCTTGTTAGAAATCCAGGTTCTTGCCCGATGGTATGGTCTACAGAGTGTGTTCCAGAACAGCTAGGGCTAAACAGAGAAATCCTGCCTCGATAAAACAAACAAACAAACAAACAAACAATAAAGTGAACTCTTAGACTTTACCGCAGTTTTTCTGAATCATTATGACTTTTGAACATTATTGCAGGTGACTATGGAATGAATGGTCCTGTGTATACCACAATTAATGAGAATTCCACATGAAAATGCTAGTTTAACTCAAGGTGCTTAGCTAAATCATTTTCATTATCTTAATGTCAAGATGGACTTGAATCAAAAGCAGAGTAACATACTGAGTGATAACTCCTTTTGGGGGGAACTGCTTTACCTTATTGTCTTAGCTGTAAAAGAACACATGATTCTCTTCTGAAAAGATTAAGGTAAATTTTACCCAGTTTTATGTGTTCAAAGCCTACACTGGGTAGGCCAGGTACTATGAAGTATGAGAAGGGCTTGGGTTACTTCTATGCTCAAGCAGATATCTCACTTTTATTTTTATTATTTACAACAATCCGGTTGATAGGAAGGTATGCAGTCTTTACCATAGAGATTTGGGTTGGATTCTGAATAATAGCATCCTGACAAACCACAGGCATTTCACATAATATGGAGTCTCAGAATAGGGTTAGGTGTATCCTCCCTCTCAGGCAAGGAATATTCGTCTCTCTCCTGTTCTAGTACTATAAATGATGAAAGTAGGTGCTAATATTAGCACATCTAGGGTCTTGTGGTAATGGACATATATATATATATATATA
>NW_022196904.1:190880573-190920632 GCF_008632895.1 Mastomys coucha
ATATATATATATATGAAGGCAATATTATCTGGCTCTTAATTTTGTATTTAATAATACATAGAAGAGAAGGTGGGAAGGGAAAGGTAATTAGAAAATTCTAGTGAAGTGGTTTAAAGATGAAATATGTTTAAACATCAGGACTAAATTGGCACTTGTTTTTTTCAAGCATGCTAAGGCCTCTTTTACAATTTTCTTTATAATGAAGATTTTCCGTTATAAAACTAACATACTTGTTTCAGAAATAGGGAGAAGAAAGAAACTCTCCACCAATTTTGTACTTTCTCTGTACACATGTTATACTACAGTGTGTGATTACCTCCAATAGCAATGAGTCGGTCTCCCCGCTGAAGATCTGCAATTGCAGCAGGTGAGTTTGGGGCCACAGTTTCGATTATGACATGCCCAGCATACCCATCAGTTGACTGAACAAGACGAAGTGTAAGTCCGACACTTTGTAAATTCCCTTTTATTAATTCAACCTATGATAAAGGATAAAAAAAAAACACTGAGAAAACAGTAATGCAGATAAGAACATCACAGTCAGTCATGACTTTTAAATTACAGATAAATGACAGATGAAGATATTACTAATAATATAAATTAATATACTTTCAGATTATGACTTAAATGTAGTCATTAAAAAAACAACACCAAAAAAAGGTGGTCTGCCTATGCTCCCGTGTATGGCCTCATACCCATGTGCATGCAGCCACACCAACTGGACCACATGTGTTCTTACAAGGAAGAGGAACAGGAGATAACAATGGAATAAGGAGAGGAACATGTTCTGTGGGCAGTCTTGGCTGAGGAGCTACTGACTGCTGGGGGAAGTGAGTTATTTTTCTCTGGGTGTGTGGCCACCATTGGTAGTCTGTCCATGCTCCAGGGGATAGCCCCACACCCACACACTTATGTAAGCACTAATTGGGCTCAGTGAGTTATTAAAAATTAGAAAGAATGTCATTAAATTGAGAAAGAGGAGGTGTTGGGAAGGGTCTGAGAAAATTGGAGGAGGGAGTGGGAGAGAATGTGATCAAAAGATATGGTACAAGTAAGTATAAAATTCTCAAAGAATAAAAGTCTATCAAATAAGAAGAGAATATGAAGATGTGAGAGATAAGAGAGTATGAAGGTCACTGGTCTTGGGGGAAGTAGGAGAGAGGGTCAAAATATATATATATACATCAAATATAAAAATATATACATACATGTATGAAATTGTCAAACAATAAACAAAAATATTCTAAAATCATTAAATACAGTGTATTCAATGTTTTTAAAGGAATCAAACCTACAGTAGAAATTCTTGGAATTAAAGAAACAAAATCAAAAGAAAACCACTTCTAATCATACTGTCTAGAACTGCTGTTAGAATTTTCATTTGCTTATACTTTAATACAAAATTAAGAATTGAGGGGGCTAAAAGATGTTTCAGTGGTTAAGAGCACTTCCAGAGGTCCTGAGTTCAATTTCCACCAACCACATGGTAGCTCACAACCATCTGTAATGAGATCTGATGCCCTCTACTGGTATGTCTGAAAACAGCTACAGTGTTTACATACATATAAAATAAAGTCTTTAAAAAAATTAAGACTTGAATCAGAATTTGCATGTTTATACTTTAATATAAAATGGAGACTTGTATCAAAGCTGAGACATGGTAAATATAATCATATATTGTGAATGAATTTTTGATTGTTGCTTTTCTCAAACTCAGTAGGAATAATCTATGTCATTAGATGGGCTTTGGAACTTTTATTTTATTTAATGTATACGAGTACATTGTAGTTGCCTTCAGACACACCAGAAGAGGACATCGGGTCCCATTACAGATGGTTGTGGGGCACCATGTGGTTGCTGGGAATTGAACTCAGGACCTCTGGAAGAGCTGTCAGTGCTCTTAACCAATGAGCCATTTTTCTAGCACCTGGATTTTTTTTTTTTTAATGGTATTGCAATTGGACTTCTTTCAGGCAATACTGCAATAATAATATTAAGGGGGCTGAAATGTTGACTCTGTAGTTAAGTTCACTGGCTAGTTTTCCAGAGGACCAGGGTTTGACTTCCAACACTCATATGGTAGCTCACAACTGTCTATAACTAGTTCCAAGAGAACTAATGCTCCCTTGTGGTCTCTGCAGACAATGTAGAAATGTTGTACACAGACCTACGTGCATGCAAAACCACCTATGCACATAAAATAATATATTTAAAGATATTTAAAGCTGGACATGTCCCAGTACTGGGAGGCAGAGGCAGGTTGATCTCTCTGATTTTGAGACCAACCTAGTGTACCTAGTGAGCCCCAGGACAGCCAGGGCTACATAGAGATAACCTGTTTTGGGAGGGACAGAGGGAGGAAGGAAGGGAGGAAGGGAGGGAAGGAGGGAGGGAAGGAGGGAGGGAAGGAGGGAGGGAGAAATAAGAAAAACACTGCATCTGTACTAATGGTATATATAGTTACTTTCTCATCATTATTCCTTAAACAATACATTATAATTACTTTAAGTAACATATAGAAGAAGTTAAAGTATATAGAGGGATAAATACAGATTAAATGTAAATATGATACCATTTTATATTAAGGATCTTGGGCACTTGGAGGAGAGAGGAGTTAGAGACAAGAACTAGTTTGCTGCAGAGTGATGAGTGTATTGAATTTTCTTTTTCTGTAAGGATGTAAAAGGAGTTTACAAATATATTTTACTAAGACTTATTGATAAGTGAAATGCCATTTATCTCATTTAGAGTATTTTGTTAACTAAATCTGTCACTTGTCATTCAATTTATAAGGAATACAGCAGATTAACATCATCTATGAATTAAAATAACAGCAATATTCCACTTGTTCCCATTCAACTTGCTGATTAAAAAAATAAAGGAAAAGAACATAAGACACCACATCCCTCCAGATAATAGTAATTCCAGTGTGCTCAATGAGAAACCAGGATGCTTACAATATTCTTTAGCCAGCATCTCTCAGTCCTGCTTTTTAAGGAGATGTTTCTAAAATTTCTGCTAATATACAAGCATATCTCTGCTTTTAGAGCTTTAATAAATAAATTCTGCTTAGTTAGAAATTCACTTTTCCTAACTGGTGACTGATAGATGGTAAAATAAACCTTATTAAAAACTGATCTTTAGTTTTTGTGTTGATAGGTTTTGTAAAGTTTTGTAAACACTTTATTTTTTGAGATAGGGTCTCTTGTACCACAAGCCAATCAAACCATGTAGAGGCAGCCAAGGGCACCTGACTACAGGTGTGTACATACCTAGCTACTGGTAGTTCTTCATGAAGAAATAAAACATACTTACCTAAATCAGATGTTAAAGTTAATGTTACATGAATCCCAAACACAGAAAAAGACAAATCAACAAAACTATATTACAGTTACAATATAACTGTATATAATATAGAAGTATAATAATCATAAGTGGAATTTGAGGTTGGTTACCACTCAAGAATCAATTAGTTTAGTACAGTAACAAAATAATGGAAAAAGTCACAAATACTTTAACAACTACAAAAGAAACTCCAGCTCTCTCACTCTCTTCTCTCTCTGTTCCCACGTGTTCCTAGCCAAACTTTTTCTTCCCTCATTCTATTTTCTGTTCTTCTTTGACCCCTATTCTCTATCCTCATGGCTCTGCCTCTGGCTGACTGCCTCCAGGTCCTCATTCTCCTCCTTTTCCCCAAATAAGTCTCCCACCCCCCAAAAAAGGAAAGAAAAGAAACCCCATTTAGTCTATTCATAATAAAAACTCCCAGCTAGCTGGAAATACAAGGGAACTTCCTAAGCCTGATTATGAGGAACTATAAAAATCTGTAAATAACACTAAGCTCAAGAATGAGAGAATTTATGTTTCCTGCCTGAATGACCAAACATTCCTACTACCCTTCAACATTACGCTGGAGGGCTAAACAGAACAAAGGGAAAGGGGAGTGCACAGCTTGAGAAGGCAGGAGAGAAACCTGTCATGTACAGGTAGCAAGATCTTATACATGAATAATTTCCCAAATATACCAATTTTGTCTTAAAATACCCAATTCACAGAGTACTATTTCAGATGAGCCCTAGGTTTTTAATTTATACTTATTTAATTTTTACTGGATTAAAGCAGATATAGCTAGAAAAAAAGAATACTGTACCCAAAAGCAAAAATTCCTCAAGAATACATTCCAAGTTTTTATTTTATTACTATGAAAATAATTGAGCTAAACTTCCAAATTTCTAATAATTTATTTGAATTTATTGTGTATATCTATAAAACATCTACATGTGGTTAACATATGTATTTCACACACGCATGCACCTATGAGGCTGGGAGTGAGCTCAACCATAGTGCTCACTTTGTAAACACAATGACCTAAGTTCAACATAACAACCTAAGTTCAACCCCCAGAATACAACAATCAATCATTCAATCAATCAGAAGCATGGTGGTGTGGCTTGTAATTCCAGTCTGGGGTAGGCAAGAGACAGGGTTGCTGGAGTTTGAGGCTGACTAGTCTAACCCAATTGGTGAGTTTTAGGACAGACAAGGGAGGAAAGAGATAAAACTATAAACAATGCAGCAAGGCAATTAACTCAATATCACTTTGGACCGTGCAAATTTGCCTTTTACTTTTCTCTTAGAAAACTATAAAAACCAAGTTTCTTCTCTGTCCCGAGTAAGTATCAGCACTCATGCAGCAGGAGGTGATAAATGAGGCCCCCGCACATCTGTCTTTTGACTAGTATATCACATAGTGGAATTTATCTGGAAATTTTGGATCAAACCCCTCAAGATAATTCTGTGATGAGAGAAGACATATAAACTCTAGGGCCTCAGGCCTCAAGGACCCTAACTTTGTCAGAGAGTTGGCAACATGAAAGGTCAAACCTAAATAGTGGTTCCTTATTTTAAGACTAAGCTGCACTCCAACAATGAAGCACAATATGGCAGACATGCACAGGTAACATGGGGTGGGAATGCAAGGGAGGAAGTGGCTGCCTCTGGGTGGGTGGTCTAGGGAAGGCATCATATGAGGGCATGGCACTTGGCTATCTATGTCTTAAAAGCATAAGAAACTGGAATGGGTAAGACTGCCATTGAGATTACAGGTGATAGCACTATTGGAGGGAAGAGATGGTGACAGAGGCGCAATGTGAAATTAGAATTATCCGGATGACATCAGCTGACTTAACTAAAACTGTAAGCCTGACTGTGAGAGTTTGACTAGAAAACAGCTGCAGCACTTGATGGACATATCAAAGAATTCTACAATTCTGTTTATCTAATACCAGATCCTATAATATATTATTTGATAAATATATGGAATATACAAAATCTACTTATTTACTAAGCATGTTTTTGAAATATTACTTTGTGACATTTAAAAAAAAAAAAACAAGAACACTTCTTGACCTAAGATCAAATGAAAAAGAAAAATAAGAATAAAATTAATAATATTAAATGTTCACCCTATGCCTATTGTGGATACTAATGTTTTCCAATCCTCCCTGCTTGGGGAACTATCACATACGAATTAGAAGGAGCCAGGACAAGACAAGATTGGCAAGTAATGGGCATTTGTCTGGGTATTAGCAGCCTTAAAGGGTTAGAATAGCTCAGAATCTGCCCAATGTAGGTTTGCAGGTTGTTAATAAACTTAGTAGGTCTTTGTATCAATTATTTGGGAGCTAGAATGAATATGAACAGATAAGATAAGGCTTCCTCCTTAAAATACTACTACAACTTCTAACGGAATCACATTCCTTGTATATCTTATACCTGTGTACTGGGTATGGAAAATGGATACAGACAAGACCATGCTTCTCTCTATGATTTGTACTAACAGAGTTAGTGGGTTCACCAATTATGGCTGTGTCTTTTAAACGCAGTGAATGATTGAAAAAAATCATCGTATCATATAGATCTTTCAGCAGGAATGCTTCTTTCTATTTGGATAGACAGTAAGCAGTTAGTTCTTAGCATGGAAGCAATCTGAGCTCTGTAATCAGAAGCAAATTCAACTGACAATTCAGTAAAATAGTTACATTTCTAACACACTTGTCTGCCAAGTACAAGTTTACCTTGTAAACAGCTAAATGTATATAATATACAAGTTTATTCTAGTTTTTAAAATCTTAAAGCCTACTCTTAATTGCATGTATTCATCATATGCGTGTTGAGGAGATACACATGTGGACATCAGGGAGAGTAAGTTCTCTGCACCATAGAGGTTCTGATCAAACTTGGGTTGTCAGGGTTTAGTCACAGACCCATCTTGTCAGCCCTTGTTTTAGAAATCTTGACCTCTCAATTATAATGCAGAGCTTAGAGATAAATATTTAATATACTAATGATAACTGTCTGAGTCCCTGATATCCAGAATTAAATTATCCATGGAGGTTTCAAAATCCTGTCATTACAGTTTAATCTATTTACAAATTTTTATGTCCTTGTCTCAATGATGGTGATAATCTGTCTCCTCTCCCGACCTCCGTAAGAATAATAGTCTCGTTCTCTCTCTCCCTCTCTCCCTCTCTCATTCTCTCTCTCTTGCGTGCGCGCACACACTTGTGCGCATGCACACACACACACACCATGGTGCTTAAATGGGTGGTATATCTGTTTAAGTTCTCTCACAAGAACTCTACAGGTAAATATTTTCCTTATGGGAGTGATGCTTACCTATTTAGCAGTTAACCTCCAATGAACAGGTGAAAACCCACTGAAATTTGATTATTCTCCCAAGCCCCAATAGTTATGTCATAATGAAAAAAAAATTTTGGAAGGACAATTGTTAGTTGGAATACTTTTATACGCAATGGGGTTTGAATTTCTGGCTCTACATATTAGTTTTAGCAAACTTTTTTCTTCCTTCCTTCCTTCTTTCGACAGGGTCTCACTATATAGCCCTGGCTGCCCAGGAGCTCACTATGTAAACCAAGCTGACCTCAAACTCAGAGATCTACCTGCTTCTGCCTCCAGTGCTGGGACTAAATGCATATGCTGTCACATTTGGCTTATAGGATTTATTTATAATGAGAACATTAGTTCATATTTGTTATAACCCAAAAATGCCTGGATCAGAGTGTGAAGAAAAGAGGTTTACTTAGATGTTTTGGGGGTTCACTGGTATGGCACAGGTCAGCCCTCCCGAGGATAATTGCTTATTTACTACTGTGGTAATGGTATAAGAGAAGGCACATGGTATTGCAGGAAGCCAGAGGACTCAGCTGGGCTTCTTCATACTGCTCTTTAGAAAGCTCCAGGGGTCCTATGAGAGCTACTTTAACTTTTCTGAGAATAGCTCTGTGACCCAAGGACTTCCCTCAAGGCTTCACTGGCTTAAAGGTTCCATCATCTTCTATATTGGCAAACTGGGATAAGTTTCTAGCACATTAACCTTTAGAAGGAACAAACCTTTTCCAAGTGGCAGAAAAGAGACCACTATCTTAGTACACTGGGTTGTTGTCATAATTAAATGAAACTGGGCACAAATATCAAACATAAACCAGGCACCTCCATAATCTTTCCTCAGAAAGACTTTCTTTTGGATGAAAAATGCCTCTCAAAGCAGAACACGAGCTTGGCAATCAGATAACCATTTCTAAAGAAACTGAATGGTAAATTAGGACTGTATCTTTCAGTTACAGAGACAGCAAAGGCACAGAAATACAAAAATTTCATTATATAAATACAAATGACCTAAGGTATCAAAGGAATAAAAAAATGGTCTTCTGCTTAGATTCAAAAGGATGTTAAAATAATTCCATCTAAGTAATCAATATACTTAAGTTTTCTTCTCTTTAAATTTGATTAAAGCCTTTGTTAATGCTTTGATCTGAAACAAATTTAAATTTTATACAACCATTCTATTGTAATAAAAAGGTAAGAAAAGTAGGCAAAGGCTGGGGTTGTTATGGGAACAATAGCACAGAATACTCATGCCCTTTTAAATTCTTGTCAAAGAAAAACAGCTCTTAATTAGAGTCACCAAATTAACCTTCCACTTTACATAGTAACAATATACTTCTGCAAAGTGATTCATATATTACAAAGTCTGTAGGGGAGCCTTAGGGAAAGGTATTTTTAAATATACTTTTCTAAAAATAACTTTTATCTTGAAATAATTTCAGTAATAACAGAAGAGTTACAATTTTTTTCCTACTTATCCTGAACCATATTTCCTGACTAGAGTTTCAGCACATTTACTTTTCTCTTGCATAATTTTTCCTGAATCATCTGAAAATAAGGCACAGACATGATTCCCCTTTTCACTAGCTACCTAAGTATTCCCTAACAAGGACATTCTCTCAAATAAACCATCCTCCTTACCATAGTAAATCTGCTTATCTGCTTATGTTAGAGTAACTACTTGGCTTTCTTATCTTTTGTTTGTTTATTTTGTTTTTTTGAGAGAGGGTATCTCTGTGTAGCCCTAGCTTGTCCTGGAACTCACTTTGCACACCAAGCTATCCTTGAACTCTGACATCCACCTGTCTCTGCCTACTGAGTGCTGGAATTAAAGGTATGTGCCACCACACCCTGCTGGCTTTCACATCTTTAAAAAGAGTTTAAAATTTAAACTCATGTTTAAAATTTTATTTTATGAATATTTTGCCTGCATATCTGTATGTGAGTAATGTATACATCTGTTGCCCCCAGAAAGCAGAATGGGGTGTCTTATATACATACCTGGAACTGGAAATGGAGTTACGGATAATTTTAAGCCATCATATAGCTATCAGGTACTGGGAACTGAATCCAGGTTCTCTTTAAGAATAGCAAGTGAGGCACCATGCCCCAAGAAACTATTTTACTTGCCCTCCTTACCTTGTTATAGGAAGAAGGCAAGGGACAAGGGACTAAAGCAGATAGATGTGCATTTCATAACCTCAACCTTTGCCTACTTTTTATATCTTTTTATTTCACTAGATTGGGTGTATAAAATTTAAATTTATTTCAGATCAAAGCATTAATAAGGCTTTAATCAAATTTAAAAAGAAGAAAACTTCGATTATTCAGATGGAGTTATTTTAACAGCCCTTTGATCTGAGCAGACCATTATTTATTTTTCTTCTCTAGTAGATGAAGTGAAGTGCTCAAAATAATACAACTAGAGTGGAAGAATGTGGACTTGAACCCAGGCACACAGGATACCATCAGTGGAGATGATATAATAGTGTGAAATGATGTTCTCTGAATATGCTGCATCTATCTATATTACATACCCCACAAAGTACTGGTTTGACTAACCTAACTATGGAGATGAAATATTGCAGATCTATAACCAAAAACCTATGGATGCTACACAACTATTTTAATTTTTATATTTGGCTTAATAGTCTCCTGACTATTATTTTAAGCTTCTCAGAATATTTATGTTTAGTAGAGCTTTATCCTCAACCAACCCAAAAGCCAAGTATACTAAACTCTACATCTAACATGTACAGAGGAAATTTCCCCCCAAAATGTTTCCTACCAATGTAAATGGTATCTATGCTAATTTAGGACCTTCCCTTTTTATTCTGTAACTGTAAAAGTTTGTGTGACTACTTCCAAGACAGAATATATTCAGAGTAACCTGAACTCATGTTTCCTGGTCATGGCCATTCATATTTGCTCCTGAAGCAGAATTGTTATATCAATAGCAAAACAGAATACCAGCTGTGAGACACTCAATCTGGGTGTGTAGAATGCTTCTGATACCTGCTAACTGGGCATTATTTTATCTTTTTGTACCTCGTTTTCTTCCTATATATGTATAATGAAGATGATGATATGCCTATCCTTATGGGGCTAATACGTGTTTTATGGTTAATGTATGTAAGGACTTCAACCTTGGCAGTCACCCACAATAGCACCTTGTGAGTGCTGATTACTTTTGACTGAGTACAGGTGGGCAGTGAGGTGGATTCCACCTACTGCACAGGTCTGGCAGTACCTTCGACACATTCCTGAATTGTCTGTGGCCAGTTCTGCATTCAGCATCTGAATGACTGAGAAAGTGAGTTCTCTGGTGAAGGATAATTTTATGAGAAGGTATTACTATGCTTTGAAAAGGTTAGTTTCTGAAAAAGTGTGGATGAAAGCTAGTCAGTTTGTCTTGGCTTATAGTGAAGTAAAATATAAGTAAGAAATGGAACCTAAAGTAATGCTTATGCTTTGTAACTACTAGCTCCTTAATTATCTCTCAGCAGCTCGTTTTTGCATGTGTTTGTGTATACGTGTTTGTGTATGTGCAAGCCAGAGGTCACATGGTTATCTTCAGTTGTTCTTCATCTTCACCTTACTTTCTAAGACAAGTTCTCTCACTGAACCTAGATTTCACCATGTGTTCAAAGACAGGATGCCAGCGAGCTTTAGGGGTCAGTCTCTCAGCCCCGCTCCTGACAACTAACTACTGAGGTTACAGATTTCTACCACCACTGTTGGCTTTTACACATTCAGTTTTTCTTGCTTATGTGGTAAGCATTTTACCCCCTGAGCCATTTTCCAAGCCCTTTCAACAGCTCTTAAGAAAGAAAGAAAGAAAGAAACAAACAAACAAACTAGAGTTGGGGATGCAGATCACTGTTAGAACACTTATTAACATGTGCAAGGTCCTGGGTTTGATCCCTAGCACTGCCCAAATACAAAAGGAATTTTAATTTTTATCACTATATTATGAAATCAGGATTTCTCCTATCCTATGTGAAACCTAAAAAAGAAGGCACAAAGTACAAATAAACAGTTCAATTTAAAAGTTCACTAAAAGCTAAATTAATAAAACTGAACATGTAAAAACAAAACAAACAGCAAATCAAAGAAAACCTCATCTCTGGACTGACCTTTGTTGGTCACTATCAGTTCAAACCTAAGTAGTCCAGAATATCTGCTCTTTCTTCTCCTACCTCCTCAACGCTGTCCCTTCCGGTTTCCTTTCTCTAAAACTCTTCTATCCCCAGAGCAATCCAAAGCAATGCTGATTCCATTTGTCATCTTATTGATGACCTACTTTATGCCAAGTGCTGAGTCAGACGTTTATAGATCCAGAAGCCCTGACCTCTCATTAGATTGTGAGCAGTACCAGTTTGATTTACAGAATAATCAAGTACTTATAGATGAGAAGGATTTAGACCTTGACATGGCCATGCTGCCAAAAGTGTTGCTCTTCATTTCCCTGAAAGAGAGAACTGGGCTCTAGTAGTGCACAGCTTTGATCCTATTTAAGGCCAGCCTGGTCTACAGAGAGAATCTGATTATAATAGTTTTATAGGCTGAAGAGATGGCTCAGAGATTAAGAGCACTGCCTGTTGTTCTAGGAGATCCTGAGTTCAATTCCCAGCAACCACATGGTGGCTCACAGCCATCTATAATGAGATCTAGTGCCCTCTTCTGAGCCTGCAGGCGTACGTGCAGGCAGAAATCTGTATGCTGTATATATAATAAATATTAAAAAAATAGTTTATCCTAAAAGCCTCCATAGTTTCTACTTGTCTTGAAAGTAATAGCTACATTCATCAGATTCTACGTAAAGCTTTCATTCTTGTTTTGAATAATTTTCCTGCATTCTTTCAGTGAACTTGGACAGCTCATTCTAGCTACTCAGTACACTCAGATACCCTTTCTGTGGGATCTTACATTATGTCTTCCACCCTGAAATGTTCTCTGTGCTCTCTCAAAACCCTAAGTGTATGCTGTGACGCTTCTTTCATTTGTCACCTTTTTAACACATTATTTTCTAGCTTTTCCCAAAGAATGCCACTTTCCTTTATCAGAAGCTCACGGTATTTTTGCTCTGAAACTCTGACATGTTCAGAGCTACTAACAGCAATACATGATGCACACAGAAATGCTGACCTCTTACTCTTGACAAGAAGGATCATAGCACAGACCACACCTCATATTGTTTCTTAGTGTTCTAGACTATTTTGATTTAAAGTAAACAATATTTTAACATAAACTGTTACTCGTTCCCAGAATTTCACAACCATACCAGACTATAAAATGCTAAAGACAGAGAATCTCATACCTTATTTTTAACTAAGATGAACTTTTTAAGAGTGGAAATGTTATATAGAATTTACTATTAAAGCTGAAATGCATTTGCCTTATTTAAGAAACCAATTATAAAATATTACACATGGTTAAAATTTCATAGAGTCCCTACTGTATTCTCAAGTGTTATCAAGCTGAACTAAACCAAAGTTTTCATAAAAGACTGACATTTTCAAAAAAAAAGCTTTATTTGCTTTAATCTTTTTCTTCCTTTTGATAAGATTAAGACTGCAAATGGCAAATGGTTAAATAGGCACACCAAAATTCAACCTGCCAGGCATGTGGCCTTAAGTAAACACACCAAAATGCCAAGTCCTAGGCATCTGGCCTAATGTATTTAGAAGTCAAATGTTCTTACTTAAAATTGCAGTTTTTCAGAAAGCTCTTTTAAATCATTTGTAGGGACTGTCAGTAATATGTAGCGGAATCTAGAAATGTAGATTTTTATTCATTTATTATCCAATAAAGCTTCTAAAATTGTCCAAAACCAAAAACAAATAGTTCAATTTTAAATCATATCAAGTCATTTATTTCAGCTATGCTGAATTACACTCATGAGGCATTCTGTTGATGTTTTTAATCCTGCCAGAAAGAAAGTATATCACCAGGCAGTAGTGGCACATGCCTTTAATCTCAGCACTTGGGAGGCAGAGGCAGGCAGATTTCTGAGTTCGAGGCCAGCCTGGTCTACAGAGTGAGTTCCACGACAGTCAGGGGGTCTCAAAAAACAAGACCCCCAAAAAAAAAAGAAAAAAGAAAGAAAGGAAGGAAGGAAGGAGGAAAAAAGGAAGAAAGAAAGAAAATATATCACTGGGTACTACAATTGTAATTGTAAACTAAGACTCTCACACTGAACAAACAGCTCTTTACAGAAGTAATATTGATTAATAAATCTAATTTGGTAGACTTCCTCATCCTAAATATTTTTATTTCCTTATAAGAGATGGGATATATTCAGGGAAAGAGAAAGGAAATCAGGGCATTACTAAAAGTCATGCTGAAACCATGGCAGTCTGGAAGAAAAATTGATAAAGTACTTGGAGACTTATGTCTAGATAGTTAGACTTAGTCTTCCCAGAATACTTCCTGAATACGCAGAACCAAACCTATCAAGGTACTTACTATAACAGAAGATTCTGCTGCAGACACCATGGATCAAGTTATACAACTATACAAATATAACTAATACTCCAGCTGTGACAAATACTTAACAGTCAAGTCTGTGTCAGTTAGGAAAGGTCCCTAGAAGTGATTACGGTAGGTAGGTGACATTGATATGGCAAGTGAAAATTCTTAAATATCTGAAACCAAGAGCAAATGGGAGTAACTTGTGGGTAAGAGAAAAACTGAATTCCAAACAGGATAAATCTCAGATACCAGCAAAAGTAAGAGGTCACTATCAACCTCAGACTGAAGGATAGACATAAGTGGTTATTGGGGCTGACAATAAGCGGAAAATGGAATGGTGGCTTGTCCTGTGAGAAGACTGGGCCAAGAAGGATAAACCACCTGCCAGGAGGAAGAATACCTTGGTTTCTCCAGTCCACTCTCATTTCTCATGAGTGTTTCACATCCATCAACTATAGTTAAAAGCTACTGACACTGAGAACTTGAAATAACAGGGAACTCTCCAGGAGTGAGACAAGAAAGAAGTCCATGAATATATCTGAACAAGGGCAAACAAGCTAAGACCTGGTGCAAGCAGAACTCTGGAGAATATGGATGTACGTGGAGAAACAAGCTTGGTTAGCACATGCCAGTTTTCAAGAAAGAACTTTAGGACAATCTGGGAAGGATATACAATTATTGGAGATGTACAATACAAATTAAGGCCAGTAGAAGTAGTGAATATTAGCATGACTAAAGCTGAGAATGGGAAGGATATGAAGGGACCGGGCTGACCAGGCCCCTTTCCTAGCCATATCAAACAGCCTGTCCAGATCTTTTGGGCAGTAAGGAATTACTCAGGGATTTAGTCAAGCGACAGGGCAGTTTTTATTAATCAGACCTTAAAGGTCACTAGCCTCCTCTTTCTTTTCAGAACATTCAGTCACTGAATTGCAAAATAGTCCAAGAAACTTATTAATACTTGTGTAGCTGGCAGCAATCCACTTCTCAAGCTTTCGATTACTATTAATAATTAGTGGTATGAGACTACTCTTCTCAGTGGCACAGGCTGAGTTTCCTACCCAGTAGGATGTACCACTTACCTCACCATCTTGTCAGCTGGTAACACTAATATTTTCCCCATCTGTTTATCTTTATATGGCTATTTCATGGGGGAAGAGTTGTGGCAAGAGTAGGAACTGCAGAAAGCAGCATCAAGATTACCCTACAAAAGTCAGTTGTAGACGATAGGAAACATTTCCCCATATGGGCTACATGCAAGAAACAGAATAGGCATAAAAGCAGCCTAGGACTGACAAATGCTAGACAACACAGTAGTGAGTAACCTACAAAGGGCCCTAAGACTGTTGGCCCAGTGCTTTGGGTATATGCCGTTCCCAGCTCATTAGCACACATAGGAGTATCTCCCCTGCTGCCTCTATTCTATTAATTTAAAAAAAATAAGCTATCAAACAAGTTTGTTTTCTTGTGAACTAGCCATCTAAAAGCCATTCACAATTCTATTTTCCAGTTGGTAAAGTGCTTACTGTGAAAACATAGGGGAATCTGAGAATTTGACACACCCGTTCCCACATTAAAAAACAAAAACAACAAAAACCCCACCACAGCTGTGCATGGTGGCACATACTTTGTAATTCCAGTACTGGAGACAGAGACAAGATCTCTGGAACTCAATGTCACTGGCCAACAGCTTAGTTTAGCCTACTCAGTGAGTTCCAGGCCAGTGAGAGATCTCATCTGAACAAAAAGGTTTTTGTTTTTATCTTTTTCTGGAATAATAATAGAGGTTTTTTCCAGCCCTGGAATAATAATAGAGATTGACCCTTAGCCTCCACAAGCATATGCACATGCGTGTGTGCACGTACACATGCGCACACAGTTTCTCATACTATATGACTCAATTCTGCCAATGTAATTTGCCTTCCTAGAATTATTAAATTCACAAAATTTTCAGTTTATTGGTTGTTGACATTTTTAACACCTAATATAATTATTCTCTCGACAACTACCTGTGATATATGCTAGGTTCTAAAATAATAATTCAAAATTAAAAGTCTTATTAACCTTTATTATAAAACATTAAATCTGTCTAATCTCATATCTTTGAAGATAAAATAAAGAAAACTGAAATGCCAGCAGCAATGGTGAGTTATAAGCAACTCAAGGTGAAACCAAAATTTAACCAGACAAAACAATAATCTTTTTCATAGAATTATGTATTTTGGTATAAACCCTAAAACTGGTTATTTCATTCTTTGGAGAAGCTACTTCAAATTAATTGAAAATGTAAACTTAAAGTTGGTACAGGAATAACAACCAGGAAGAAGGAGGGAGAGGGGGAGGGAAGGAGAGAAAAAGAGGCAGAAACAGACAGATAGACAGAGAGACTTCTATCTACCTTCCTACCTTGGCCTTGAGTGATAGCTAATTGGACAACTACACAAGCATAAGGATTTGACTTTAGGTTCCCAGGATCCACATAAATGCTGCGCATAGCTAGCTGGGAGTGGTAGCATACACCTGTAACCGCCACTTGGGAGGCAGAGGCAGGCAGATCTCTATGAGTTCAAACCAGCCTAGTCTATATTAACAGGTTTCAGCTAGCCAGGGTGACACAGTGAAACTGTCTCAAGAGGAAAAAAGCAACTTAAATAAATGGTGGGCATGGCAATGCTAGTCTCTAACCCCAATGCCAGGGGTGGGAGGTGGGGCAGGATAAAAGCAAGAGAGTCAGATCCCTTAGAGTCCCTAGCCTGGTAGCATAACCAAAACATGAACTCCAGGTTCAATGAGATCCCCTATCTCAAACATAAGGTAGTGGGTGCCAGAGAAATGCACCTCATATTGACACACACAGAAACATATGGAGGAACTCTTGAACCTTTACCACATTCACAATCTTCAACAACTCTTGTCTCTTTCTCATAACCAAGCTCTGTGAGTCAGCCTATCCTCCTCTGTCAGTTTAATTTCATTTCTATTTCCCACTCAGGTCAAAATTATTCCATTTCCTCCATGGAAATCTTATGCTAGGCATTTTTAAATTTAAGGATGCACCGAATAATCAGTACGATCTAAGAGCATCATTTTTATAACATTTATTTTGCTTTCTTTAGAGCAGTAGCTGTCAAGCTCCAGAAATAGCTATCCTCACTTTTCAGGTTTAATGACAGCTGCTTCTTCTTTACCCCAGTCTTCTACTGTACCATACTTCTAGGTGACACTAGTCCCACAGGAACAGTATCCTTCTGTCTTAAACTATTTCTCCAGCATCAGAATCCGTGCCCAGCAAAAGCAACTCTTGATGAAATCCTGCTGAGTAAGTAAACACTGTGGACGATCAAGCCTCTGGCTGGGGTAATGGCTCAGTCAGTAAAGTGTTTGCCTTTTCAGCACGAGGAATCTAAGTTAGACTTCCTAGAACCCATGGTTTTTGTTTTATTTTGTTTTTATTTTGTTTTGTTTTCTTAAGTCAAGCATGGTAGTAGCACTAGAAAGGAGAAAAGGCAGGTGGATTTCTGAGCTGGCTGGCCAGCCAATCTAACCTACTTGGTGAGCTCTAGGCCAGTGAGAGACCACCTGAAAAAAAAAAAAGTAGATGTCATCTGAGGAATTACACAGAGCTCTGGCTTTTACATGTGGGCTCGCACATGTGCACCTGCACACATGCACAAATTATAACGTTTGATTCCTTAACTGAAACAACGTTGACATTTTGAAAAGAAAGCAGACAAACTGCTTCTTATGCAGTCTGCTCATTACCAGTTCCAGGTGATCTATTTTATTACTGATGCTGCTGTTAGCAAAAAAGAGAATAACTGCTTACTTATGACCAACAATAAATCTAGAAATATAGGCATACCTATAGAATAAATCTTACATAAATGTAAAACTATGCATTTTACCGTCTTAATAGAACTCCTTTGTTTTTCTTCCCAAACACCACTGCTCAGTTCAAGTGTGCAATGAACATTTGCTTCTCTGTCATAGGATCCAAAAATGAATAGCCTGCAGAAAAAACAGAACAGGAAGGGTACTATACCAATTATATGCAATACATATTTCCTTTCTGATAGTTATAAGAAGTAAGCACATTATAATTTAATAGCAATAACAAATAGAAACATTTGTTACACCCTCTAGTGGAAAAGCCAAGAAAGGCTCAAGTTAGAGATTTCCTAGGAAGCCAGTTTTCAGTAGCTAAGTTAGATAAACTGAGACATACTTATGAGGTAAAACTGGCCAAATTATCTCTATACGTATGTAGTAATCAAGGAGATTTTCAAAATACTGTTGGATTTAAAACCAAAACAAGTTGCAGAATGATGCATATAGGTATATCATTTCTATAAAATGTAGTATGCAAGATACTGCCATTGAATATGACCACACATATTGACTTCACCACCTAATATGAGCCTAGTTAAATTTTACTTTCCTAATGTGTTTCCCTTTCTGGAAACTGTAGAAAAAAAGCATTATTCATTTTTCAGGAAGAACTAGTTTTAAAATTAGAAGACACTATACAAAAAGTACTTATTAGCATAGTGGTAAACAAAACAGATGTGCAATATTTGTTACTTCTTTCCTTTAAAAATGTATATGAATGTTTTGCCTGTCTGTCTGTCTGTGCACCACGTGCATATCTGGTGCCAAGAGGGCATCAGGTCCTCTGGAAGTATAGTTATAGATAGTTGTAGGTATTAGGAATCAAACCAGGGCCCTCTGGAAGAACAGACAGTACTCTTAACCACTGAGCCATCTCTCCAGACTGTCTTTCCTTATGTTGAAAACAACCATAACAGAATAAAAGAAACACTTAATCCAATGCTTAATATTCAGTTCTATAATGGATACCAGGTCTAATTCTGAGACGACATAAAAATTCTTATATTGAAGAAAAGAGAGAGTATTATCCAGGCATCCAATTTCTATACTATCCCCCCTCATAATAAGACTGAAACTTGCCAGTTTGTCTCTAGAATAAGCAAAGAAATAGCTTTAGCATTTACTAGCAATTAAATGTTACTCTGTTACTTTATCACTATTTAAAGAGCACAGGTAGCAATGAAATAATAAAAGAAAAATTGAAAAGTGCATCATGGAAATTTTAGAAAGTTATGTCCTAAGTTTGGAGACACTAATCCCCAGATCATATTCACATCTTATGAACTGGGAGCATAAACTGAGAATCCTGAACAATTTATGAAGGTAGAGAAAGTCCCTAAATTTAAATATTAAAGAATCTTTGAAAAGACTTTTAAACTTAGTGCCTAATAACCTATCACCAAAAAGACAGGTTAAACACATTAAGAAAATCTATAACTTTAAAACCCTGTTTTTAGAATACTGAGAATTCTCATTCACTAAAGCACTACTGCCCTCATCTGCTCAGGGACTGAACTGCCTCAGGCTCCCAGCAAGCAGAGAAACTGTACCAGCTGGAGACCCAGGCGCTAGGCAGGTATGCTAATGATCAGATCAGGAGTCAAAAACCAGAAAGCAGAGCTCTTAGAAATTCTTCCTGAAATCATTCTACATTTTTCATAGTGAATTAAAAATGTTTTTAAAATAACACAACATATAACAAAAAAATTAAGTCAAAATAGTCACATTATGAAATATGAGATATGGAAAAAAAAACCTACAAAACTCAAAGAAAAAAGTGTCTTGCCCTAGACTAAACTGTACTTTATTATGATACAAAGTGTGGAATACCAAAAGAAAAATTAGACCCACAAAAAGCTGTCCTCTAGTTCAGTGGCAGAGCACTTGTCTAACTGGTACAGGTCCTGAGATAGGTCCCAGCACAGAGATAAAACAAACAAAAACCTCAAAAGAACTATTTTTATATTTCAAATGGTACCATCACATAAATGAAACATTTCTCAGAATGAAAGAAAATATTTTCAAATGTATTTGATAGAAGCCAAGTATTTAAGAGGAAGAAAAAGTTATAACGATAAAACATAAAATAACACAATTTTAAAATAGGCAAAAGGAGACAGGCTAGAGAGATGGATCAGAAATTAAGACCATTTACTTTTCTTGCAGAAGACATGGGTTTGGTTCCCAACATTCACACAGAGGCTTAAAACCATTATAACTCCAACTGCAAAGGATCAAGTCTCCTCTGACTTCCATGGGCACCACATGCACATGGTTGCACTTGTTGTTAGCCATGAAACTAATAGAAGCCCAAACCACTCAAGCCCACTCACTAGACTGTCTATAATCTTTAAAAAGAACCTTTTAAAGGTTACAGAGAAATTGGGGCTTCATGCATTTCTATTAAGATGTAAAATGGTACAGCCACTTTGGAGAATAGTTTATCAGTTGCCTAAAAAAGTTAAAATATAAAGTATATGTTTGCAATTTTGCTCCAGAGGTATATTATTTGACAATACAATAAAGTATTTACTAGAACATTCTGTAATATGGGTGAAATATAAAAGCTTGCTGAGTCAAAAATGAACACATAATTCTACTCACATTAAATTTTTAGAATAAGTAAATTTATAGACAAAAAGAAGAACCATTATAGGAGGCTATTGTTTTGAACTGAGTTCCTTTACTGGACCCCAACAGAACAGACTACTAAACCAAAATGGAGTCACCCCTATTAAACCCCACATCATCCAGGCTAGAAAGACAGACCATGGTAAGTTGCTTGCTACACAAGCACAAGAATTTGAGTTTGGATTCCCATCACTCACATAAAGTCAGGGATGGAGGCATGTGTCTATATCACTAGTGCTGGGGTGGGAGAAGGGGAGACAGGTGGAGTCTTGGGGCTCACTGGCTCTAGATGAACTGATGAGCTTCAGGTTAAATAAGTTGGAGTAATAGAGGAAGACACCCAGCATCTCCCCTTCCCTCCCCACAACCCCACTCTTGGTTATACAATGTCACATAATCCATTTGAATCTTTAAGGAAATAAATGCCCAAACAGACCAACCATCCTGAATACAGATTTCAACTTATCTCTGTCAGCATAATAAGCAAATCCGTCCTGCTTTAACCTTTACAGAAGAGTAACCTGGAGCTGGAGAAATGGTTCAGGGGTTAACAGTACTTGATGCTCTTCCAGGAGACCCAAGTTCATTTTCTAGCACTTACATCAAATATCTCCAGCTCCAGGGGATCTATCACCCTCTTTGGGCCTCCATGAAATACCAATTCTTTTGTCTCTCCTCTACCTCTCCTTCTATCCTTCCTCTTTCCTCTCTCTCCCCCCCTCCTACACACACACACACACACACACACACACACACACACACACCATACACAGTGAAAAAAATAAACATAAAAAAAATGTAACCTGATGTTAAATCATCAGCTTTTTTCAGTATTGTTGTTTGTTCCAATTTTACCCCACAGTTCGGCTAATGTCCAGTGGGCATGCTCATGCATTTTATAGAATGGGAATTAATGATTTGCAAATTAAAGCTAACTGGATCTGTAACTACATTTAACATACTTCTGTTTTCTGACAAGTGGTTACTTGGAGTTTGGAAAGAATAAAACTAGAGGAGAATGAAGATGGACTGCATAACGAGGAATGAGTATGTAGCTGTGTGGGACAACCTCTAGAAAGTTCCAGAGATCTAGGATGGGGGAGGTTCCCAGGACTCAATATGAGTGACCTTAGCCAAAACGCCCAACAGTAGGGAGATGGAACTTGAAGAGATCACCTCCAGTAGTCTGAGAGGACCAGGACCCCCAGTGAAGAGAGACTGGGACACCAACCCACCTACACAACTTTCCACCCAAAATTGCTCCTGTCTAAAAGAAATGCAGGGACAAAAATGGGGCAAAGATTGAACAAATGGCCAAGTAGTGACTGACCCAACTTGGGATCTATCCCATGGGTGGGCACCAATCCCTGATACTATTCCTGATGCCATGTTGTGCTTGCAGACAGGAGCCTAGCATGGCTGAGAGGCTCTACCAGCAGCTGACTAAGACAGATGCAGATACTTGCAGCCAAACATTGGACTTAAGTCAGGGACCCCTATGGAAGAGTTGGGGAAGGATTAAGAGAACTGAAGAGGATGACAACCCCATAGGAAGACCAACAATGTCAACTAACCTGGACCCCTGGAGAGCTCCCAGAGATGAAGCCACCAACTAAAGAGCATACATGGGCTGTCCATAGCCCCTGGCACATATGTAGCAGAGGACTGACTTGTCTGGCCACAGTGGGAGAGGATGGGCCTAATCCTATAGACTTGATGCGGGGGTGGGGTTCTCAGAGGCGAAGCGGGGGGGTTGGGGGGAGAAGAACTCTGAGAGGGGAGACTGGGAGGAGGGGCAACATTTGGGATGTATATTTCTTTTTTTAAGACTTATTTATTTATTATATGTAAATACACTGTAGCTGTCTTCAGACACTCCAGAAGAGGGTGTTTGATCTCGTTATGGATGGTTGTGAGCCACCATGTGATTACTGGGATTTGAACTCAGGACCTTCTGAAGAGCAGTCAGTGCTCTTAACCGCTGAGCCATCTCTCCAGCCCGACATTTGGGATGTAAATAAATAAAATAATTAATAATTTAAAAAAGTATACCAAGTAAAGTTATAATGATGGATGTAAAATACGCTAAGGGTCTGAACTGTATACTCTGAATGATAAATTTCATTTATTGGATTATATCTCAATAAAGCTGTTTTAAAGAAAACAAATAATGGGTAATTTTAACAATCAACTTTTCTGAGACAGGGTCATAAGATGTGTCAAGTATTGAAAAGATATGTTCCATTAATATTGAGACAAGATAAATTTTAGTAAAATATAAAGTGATCTTTATCTGATATAGATAAGACTAATTTAAAAGTACAGAACTAAATAAATGTCATAGAAAATCATTAAAATATTGAAAGATATTACCATAAGCATTTAGCATCATTCATAAAAATAAAAAATTTTACCATAAAAGGTGCTATTTTTTTCTATTTAATAGTCTTGGAAGAGTCACAAACACAAAACAGAATTTTAACACTTAAGCCAGCACCTCTTGTAAATGGACTTTGAAATTCTATGAGTTAAAAAAAAAAAAGAAAGAAAGAAATTCTATGAGTAGGCTTCCACAGGAGCTAAATATTAAACATTTTACCATAAATATATACATAATACTATCTGTGGTGGTTTGATAATGTTTGGTCCATGGGAAGTAGCACTACTAAGAGGTGTGGCCTTGTTAGAGGAAATGTGTAATTGGGGAGGTGGGTCCTCGAGTTCTCATATGTATGCTCAAGTGTGGTCCAGACCCTCCTCCTGGTTGCCTGCTGAAGACAAATCTACTCCTGGCTACCTTTGGATTAAGATGTAGAACTCTTGGTTCCTCTAGCACCATGTCTGCCTGCACGATGCCATGCTTCCCACCATGATGATAATGGACGGAACCACTGAAACTGTAAGCCTGTTTGCCTTTATAAGTGATGCCTTTCTTGGTCCTGGTGTCTCTTCACAGTAGTGGAAATCCTAAGACAGTATCCAAAGAATAAATTGTTTCTCATTTCTCCTTTATATATTGTTGAAAATAAATGGGCTCATATTTATATACACATTTACTTATTTATAAACTTTATTATAAAAAACACTTGCAAACAAATGAAAAAAAAACTACATCCTTTCTACTAAATTTTTATCTTAAAAACTGTTTCCTGGAAATATGTGAAATAAAAACCAGGTAATACAATTTTAAAAGACTTTACTCACATATTTAAAAAGCAAAACGGGCAACTACTGGTTCTAGGAAGCTGTCAAAGAGTGGCGGCATGGCTTGACTCTAAAACTCCCTATAAAAAGCACAAAATGCAACCAGGAAACAAAAGCAAACACATCAACAGCTATAGCAAAACTAATGAGCACTTTATGTGAGAGCACTGCGATTCCAATGCTGCAGTGGTTAAAAACTAGGTACAAAGAATGTGAGAACATGCTTACAGACAACGAGAACCAAGCCTGCTTCGACATGATTAATCTTTAAAACTTGCTAGTTTTTGTTTTTCAAGTCTATGAGCACTGTGATGGCTATTCTTGGTTGTTAACTTGACTACAACAGGAACAAACCACAATCCAGAATGGAAGGAACACCTGTGATCCAGATCCTGAGACTGGAAAACACAGGCTTTTGACCTGGACCTTGACATGGAATAAATAACACATGCTTTTGATCCAGAACTTGAGGCATAGTGGCCATGAAAAATTTAGGCTCAGGCAAGGTTGAACACACCTTTAATCCCAGGAGATTGAGGCAAGCAGATCTCTAAATTCAAGGCCAGCCTGGGACAGAGCAAGTTCTAAATCCAGGCGTAATGGTACACAGCTTTAATCTGAGCCATACCTTCTGCTTGAGGCCTAAATAATGACAATGGAAAAAAGGAAGGGTTTGTTCCTCTTCACCTGCTTGCACTTACTTGCCAGCACATCTGTTGGAACCTACTTCTTCAGGATTCCAGTTTATACAGAAGACCAGCTGGGACTGAGCAACTACTAGATTCTTGGACTTGCCATTCACAGCTAGCAATTGTTGGACTAATTGGACTGTAGACTCTTTAGTTATACCAATATAGACAGACGTTCAACAATAAGTTCTGTGATTCTAGAGAATCTTGACTAATACAAGCACCATCCAACCTGACTCTAGTTCAGGACTATGGCTGCAGAAAAAGAGTGGCACAGAGTAAGCAGAAACAATCTGAAGTTTTAAGAATGTACAAGGAGATGGTGTAAAAGCCAGCAGAAAGAACTGATAAACAGAGCACTTACAACACACCTTCAAACTTGGATAGTTCCAGGAGAATTACAAATGACTCTAGATTCTTTGTAGTATGTTTTTGTGTTTATATAATATTAAAGCAAGCCTGAAACTATATGAAATCTATTACCAGACTAAACAAATGAATCAAATTGTTGATGCTGTTGAGAGTCATGAAACATACAATGGGGAAAGAACCAAGGAAAGGAACAATTTCATGAGGACAGACTAGAACTGGACATACCAGAGAATCCATGACTTGCAAGTTCTTCACATTTATGTGTTATATTTACATATGGGTACTGTGTCATGATGCACTGTACCCTCAAACTGTGAGTCAAGTTGCTTTTATCAGGTATTCTATCAGAGCACCAGGAAAGTAATTCAGAAAACTGGTACCAAGAAATGGAATTGTTGCTCTGATAAACTTGACTATGAGGTTCACAGGCCTTTTTAACTGGCTTAAAGAAGGAATGTGGAGGAGTTTGAAACACTGGGTTAGAAAAGCCTTAGGATTCAATAAGCAGAGTGAAATGGGCCATTCTGGTAGGAATCTGGAAGACCAGAATAATCAAGAAAACATAGACATAGAGGCCCAGATCATAAGGTCTCAGAAGGAAGCAAGGATGCTATCAGTGAGCAGGCTAGCGGCCATTCGTCTTAGGGGCTAGAAAAGAGTAAGGTTGCATTCATAGAACCTGAGCCAGGCTAACTAAAAAGTAATGGAATATTTTGTTTGGCAGAAGAGATGTCAAGACAGAAGAGCATTCAGCACCATTAAAGAGAAACACTGCTCTGAACTGGGACAAGAGGAAAGGTGTCCATCCATCAAAGGCTCTGTCAATATAAGTTAATATGAAAAGAATTTAAGGGGATATACAGCTAAAGGGGTTCACTGCCTAAGGAACTGTTTCCCCAGATCAGACACAAAGGCAGTTGGAACTGTGGTCCAAGAGACCAGCCTTCATCCCAAGGGAATGTAAAACCTGGCAGTGTATGATCCACATGAAAGTTGCAAGATTAAAGGGGGTGGGAAGGTACAGAACTTGCACCATGGTGACTTGCAGAGGCCAGCCTCTGTGTGGCAGTTAAACCATCTGTCAAGAGGATACTGCCTGAAGGTATGAAGGGGAAGTCTAAACTGTACATTCCAGGAAGTTGGAAATGCCAGAGCCATATGTTGTCTGCTGAGAAAACCTTCAGACAAGTAGTAGAGCTGGTCCAAGAAAGAAACTAGATGTGTAGCAGAACTCAAAGGATGGAGCTACCCAAGCTCCTTGGAGCCCAGACAGAATTAAGGGATGATCTGACCAAAGCAAGAAATACCCAGTATATGTTTAGTGCCTGGGATTTTGTGAATTTATGTGGGCTTTCCATATTTTCTCCCTTTTTGTGTGTGCTGCACACATGTGAACATACAGGTGCTTTTTCTCAGGAACATGCATGTGAAGGTCAGAGGATGATATGGATGTGTCCGATATTGCTTTCTCTTTTAAAACAAACAAACAAACAAAACCGAGTCTCTCATTGAACCTGAAGCTCAGCTTCAGCTGAGCCAAGGGGGCAGCAAACTCTCAGGATCTGCTTGTCTTCACCCTGCAATGTTGCGTTTTAAGTACATGAAGCTATGTCCAGCTTTTATGTGGTTGCTGAGAATTAAAACTCAGATCTTTTTGCTTGATTAACAATCACTCAGAAGAGAACTTGACTTTGGACATCTAAACAGTGTTTCAAGTGTTAAGTTTCAAGTGTTAAAGACTACTGGGACTTTTGAAGTTGGACCGAATACATTTGCACAGATGACCAGGAACCTATGTAGATCAGAAGTGTGCTTGAATGGCAAGGCGACAAGTAGATTTGTGATTGTTAGATTGGACAGGATTTAGAATCATCATGGAAACAAACCTCTAGCCACGCCTACTCAGGACTTCATAGGTTAGGTTAACTGTTAAGGGAAAACCCATCCCAAATATGGGCAGCACCGACCAATAGGTCAAGGGTTCTGGACAAGAAGAAAAGGGAGCTGAGCAGTTTTGTTCCTCTCTCTACATGTTCCTCCTGTCAATGCAATGTGATTGTTAACTTCACACGCCCACCACCATTCATACTTCCTCCCTGTAATGGACTGTACTCTCAAACTGTGAACCAAAATACCCCGTTCCTTCCCTAAGTTGCTTCTGTCAGGCATCCTACCACAGCAACAAGAAAGGTAAGTGATACAGACAGTAAGGAACTGTAATTGCTGGGAAAAACCAGAAGTCATGAGGCTACAATTACAAGAAATAAATAGGGGAAAAGGAGATGACTTGGGGTTGAGCATGTCAATGCCTGTGGATTTCTATGTATTATACTTAACACTGAAAACAAAACAAAACAAGAACTTTTAAAGATATATTTTTAGATCCCTATAAAACAAAACAATACCCTAAAAGCTGCTGAGAAAATACAATGTGACTCAGTGAAGACGTGACCTGAATCAGCATCACCCACCTACAGTGAGCACAGACTACTTGTACTGCTTTGGAGCACAGAACCCAATTAACAAAATTTTATGACCCTCACTTTACTGGCATGTTCTTAATTTGTTGATAAGATCAGCCCCTCAATATATCCATTGCAACACCCAAGTCTTTCACATAACAATATGATAAATCCCTCTTAGAATTTTGAGGCAACACCATTTTCTAGTCAACATAAATATATGAACTTTAGAAAAATGATTACTACTTGGATTTTGTAACTTTATAATATATGCATATTTTAAAGCATGCTATGGGAGATAAACACATTTTGTCACATATATATAAAAATATAAGTTAAATTTAAAAGATTAGTGTAAACTAAGAAATTCGCTTTTACTTGGTGTGGAAAAACTGATCTCTACAGAGTTGTTTTTGAGTTATTTATCTTCTTACTATAACTACACTTGAGTTTTATAACCATCTGTGACTCTGGTTCCATAGGGATTAGATGTTCTCTTCTGACTTTTGCAGGTACCAGGCACACACATGGTGCACACACATACTGCAAGCAAAACACTCATACACATAAAAAATAAATATATCTAAAAATGCTTAAGATCTGTTCACACACAACTTTTTTATTACTTCAAAATGAACAGTTTGAAAAAATACATAGGCAGTTGTGAGCTGCCTGATAAGAGTACTGGAAACAAATCTCAGGAGCACTGGAAAATAAGAAAGTCCAACTTCAGAGTCGTCTCTTCAGTCCTAAATTCTGTTTTGTTTTTCAACTTGATGCAAGGTCTGGTTTCTAAAAGCTTAGCAACATTTATAAAAATATTAAGCTAAAACTATAACAGTAAATTATTTACATGACATTAATGTAGACATGTTTTTAAAGTATCATTCAAAAAAAGATGTGTGTGTGTGTATACAACTCCAGCAAACTTCAACTCATCACAGCAAGCCAATTCAGAACAACTTTACCATGTTCAAGTGGTCTACAGAAACTTTTAATTGTCTTTCATTCTTTTAAAACTGTTGAATATTCTATTCACTACAAACTTTTTCATACTAAATAATTATGGTGAAAACTATCTTGAAAGGTGTTAGACCTTTATATTATTTCTAAAATGTAAAATTATAATTTCCTGAGCCTTCTAAAGGGCACATTTATTGTTTTTCTCTTTCTATCCTTCTGGTGTCACTCTGTCTAGGCCTTGTACCTACTATATCTGTTTTATTATACACGATGGTTCCTTTTATGATATAACAGCATATTTGGCCTCTTTTTTTTTCTAATAAGACTCTTGTCAAGACTCTCTGACAAAAATGAAGCATAACTGTTAGTTACCATAAGACTTAGGAAAATAAATTAGAAAAATCAGTATATTCATAATTATCTATTTGCAAAGACTCAAATGAATTAACCCTACTACTCAAGCACTTATCTGTATCATGAGTTAGGAATGAAAATGAAAAGTTACAAGTAGTCAGTGGTATAGTCAACTGTCACGGAGAAACATAGTCTAAGGACAGTGTACTGTATTTAGAACGCAAGGCAGATATTAAGGAGGTAGCCTGAGTACAAGGACCGGCTGGTTCCAAAAGGCAGGAGGCAGTATGGGCTAAGAAGGCAGGTGGAGCTTGTCCTTTAAGATGTCCAGGCAGAAAAGTGGCAGGCTGTAGTCCCAATCCAGGCAACTGCCTGTTTTATATGGGCTATCAATAATTCTACATTTTTTAAGTGGTTAAAAAAATCATCAAAATACCACTTCATTATACTTAAAACTTAACTGAAAGTGGCCAAGTTCCAGGTCAAAGCCAAGCCAGTTCATTTAGGTACTGCTTGTGCCTCTGTAGTACATACCAGAGTGGGGGAGACATGGCAGATACCAGGGGAAGTCACCATGTCTATATTTGCTATCTGGCTTTTTGGAGAATATCTTGTCAGGCCCTCTCTTAGGAAGGCAGTGCAGCTGACACAGTATGAGTTAAGGGCTGAACAGAAGGCAGTGAAAAAGAAGCTGGATAAAAAGACACTGGTAGGCCAAAGGAAGATCTGGATGCCATCCTGGGAGCAAAAGAAGCGACTGAGCTTCAAAAAGGAGAGTGACGGCTAAATTGCATTTTAAAGGTCATTCTGCCTGTTAATCTAGGCAAGAA
Organism: Mastomys coucha; assembly: GCF_008632895.1. Taxonomy (NCBI): domain Eukaryota; kingdom Metazoa; phylum Chordata; class Mammalia; order Rodentia; family Muridae; genus Mastomys; species Mastomys coucha. Next base: position 190,909,128 of record NW_022196904.1, read on the forward strand.
ATGAACACAGCATGGACTACAGTGGTAAAATACTGAGCCTAGGCAAGACTACTTCCAAACGCAGAGTTCATAGTCTGACTTAGTCACTTAGTGAGCATTTTTAATAATCATAACTCACAAAACTACTATGCTAGGAATGCTCTCCAGTAGGCAAAGTTAAGATAAAAATGTCAGCACAGCACAGCGTTGGGAATCATTGCAAAAATAAATGCTTCCAAGTGACTTTCTAAATATGACTTATTTTTGCAAACTGGAAAAGACTGTTTTCATTAAACTTATGTATAAAGTATTTACAGATAAAAATAATGCAACATAAACTAATATTAAAGCAGAATAAACAAACAGTCTTTAATATATTTCTATCATACGTTCTTGGCCACATAAAGAAGAAAAGAAAACAAAGAACATACCTGCTGCATTCTAACAATGTAACTTTAAGCCGGCCTTCAGTAAGTGCCCATTGTTGAATATGGATAAGTTCTTCATCTTCTTCAAATCCTTGCAAGGCTTGGTATGGAAAAAACGGCTTAAACCTGATAAAAAGTAAAGATAAGTCTAAATTTCTGAATAATAATCATAGTTTAGAACAAACTGAATACCTAGCCTGTTTAACAAGACTCAAAACATTTAATAATGTGTTTGCTCTACAAAACTGAAGGATAGCACAACTGGGAAGTAACTGGTGCCTTCTCTGGACACCCTATTAGCAAACCCAGGACACTTAGAACACAGAGAAGGGAAACCCAGAGGATCCAGAAGGCTAAAGTTTGGATGGAGACGAATTCTTTGGACCAAATTAGAAGCATCTCCTACAGTACCTGATCAAAATTTAGAATGCACTGTCAGTGGACACAAATTGATAGTGATTAGTACATAATAATGATAATAACAAATACTAGCGAAGATAACTACTGAAGATATAATTTGTTAGCAATGGGCATTGCTTTATATGAGTTTTCTTAATGCTCACACTCCAGAGTGGGTGCTACGCTATTGTGCACTTCCCCTTCTCCAGATAGTGAAGTTTACAAAGGTTACTAAAGGTTTGATTCAACTTTACACAGCAGTGGTCCAACCAGAATTTAAGCTATACTGACTTCATCACCGCCCAAATTATATAACAACTCAGCTACCTACAACTTATTGGAGCACTGTGTGGTTATTATTAAAATAGCCTTTTTCTAATGGAGATGCCTGTGCTGAGTTATAAACTGTAGGAGTTTAAAAAGAACAAAACTTTAACTCAACCACAACTGCTACTCCTCCATTAAAGCAAAGGACAAAGAATATGAAAGAACCTGGGCTTTGAAGCTCTGTGATTCTCAATCTACATGAGCCATGACATTTGCCTGTGCAGGAAACTTTAGAGTTTAAAACGACAAAACAAGAAATATCTAAGTGTAGTGACAGAAATCTGTGATCCCAGCTACTAAAGAGGCCAAGGCTTCTTGATCATTTGAACCCAGAGCTTAAAACCAGACTAGGTAGGTAACATATCATTTGTTTGTTTGTTTGTTTGTTTTTCGAGACAGGGTTTCTCTGTGTAGCCCTGGCTGTCCTAGAACTCACTCTGTAGACCAGACTAGCCTCGAACTCAGAAATCCGCCTGTTTCTGCCTCCCAAGTGCTGGGATTAAAGGTGTGTGCCACCACTACCCGGCTAACATATCATTTATTCTAAGAAAGATTCTGAGACTGAGATTCTCGGTTTCACACACAAAGGCCATCACAGTTAATCTTTCTAATCATACATTCTCTTAATATAACAAGCCCTTCTGTCTAGGAAGTCACTGCATGCTCCTGAAGGTAGCATGGACCTTTGGTTCCAACTGGAGGGTTTACTTTCCTGGCTCCTTAAGAGAATAGTTCTCGTGCTTCCTTTTTCTACTTGGCTTTAGATCTTGGATGATAGCAAACTAAACACAGCAGCTTCTTTCCTCTTTATTTGGTAGTCATTTAAAACGCTGGCCACTGAAGCCTTCCAGTCTCCAGAGTGGCCTCACCTAACAACACCTGTACCTCACAAACCAGCCAGCTTGTCTCATATCCAGTGCTTCAATACTGTTGAGCTGATTTATAAAAATCAAACACTAAAATTAAATATGTGGAAGCTAACAGTAGTATTCTATGGTTTACTTTGAAGGATGTTGATACAGGAGGGAAAGTCCTGTTTTACAGTAAATATAAATAAAGGAAAATCTACCGGACAAAGTAGAAGTAGGAACAAACAATGCTCATTGTTTTCTCCTGGTTTTAAACTAGTATAGAAAGCAGAAAGTCCCCCCAGATTTGCCACAAAGCTATACGGATTTGCCTCTGAAGCCATTTAACTCAGACATGCTCCAAATTTTTGGAGATTAAAAAAAAGATCAGAAATTATACTTATGATATTAATATAATATTATATCTCAGAGCTTTGAAAAATATAAACCTTTTAAGTTTCTGAAGAACACCTAAGAATCTTTTAACTTAAAAATTATAACTATCACTATATTCTTGAGAAACTTCAGTATTAATACCCTAAGTTATTTAGATATATCACAGCTGCTCTATCGATTCTTGTTAAAACATGTCACAATTCTCAAAGGAGCACCAGTTACACAGTGTATGATATATAGTCTAACTTGAATTTATTAATGCCTACAATGTTTTGCTAACATTGTTTATGCATAAAATATATTAAAACTAAAATAGTATATATTCTATTTAAGATGAATACACTAAACAGGATAAAGCTGTCATTCATAAGCCAGTCAAAAGAATCTACACATTCATACCCCAAAACTATTTAAGACCAAGCACTTCCCTAACTATGAGGAAGCCCAACAGCAACAAGGCACTCTGTCTCTACTCTGCCTTTACTTTCCCATCCGACCATCTCCTATCAATTCAAAAGCACTAGCTTTCCCACTCAGGCTTGCAGAAAATTCACCTTCTTTAGCAAGCTACGTGCACTTCCTCCTACTGTAAAAAACTTAAACCCTAACCTTAGGAAGACTAGAATTAAGGGACAGTGTAAGGAGATCATCTAACCTGCTCCCCAGTAAACTCTGAAGGAAAAAAAAAAGAAAAGAAAATTAAAAACAAAACAAAGTCCCTTAAGTGGTTCTAAAGGCAAATAGTAATTAAACATCTATTCAAAAAGTTCAAAAAAATATGAAGAACATATAAGAATCTATTAACTTAAAAACTGTAAATATCATTATACTCTCAAGAAACTTCAGCATTAATACTCTAAGTTATTTAGCTAAATCACAGCTGCTCTAACGATCAATTCTTGTTAAAACATGTCACAATTCTCAAAGGAGCACCGGTTACACAGTGTATGATATATAGTCTAACCTGAATTCTATAAAAACTTAGTAAGAAAGCTGAGTCTGATCAAGATGGCTCCCTTTCTCTCAAAGAGCTCAGGGAGACAGACCACTCTACACTGCTGTAGCTCCAGATGGAGGGCTTTGCATCTACAAGGAAAGACTGAGCAGTGCTTCTCACCACTCTCCAGCTACCTGTTACAGGGCTATGCTTTCGACAGTGCAGTAAAAGGTAAATATTGTTCTCTGGCCTAAACGTTATTTGTGGATTGAGGGGTCTACAACAGCACGCTGCACAGACAGTGCTGAGAAGCCCTGATTGCCTGATCCCTGCCCACGGAGTTCTGGTTGCATGGTGAAAACAGCTAAAGCACATCAGCCTGTCTCTTTCCCACCACTACTTTCAGAACCTCAGCACAGATACTCTGCTGAAAGGAAGACAGAGCGGGTCAAAATCATCTCCGAATCTCTTCCTGATAATGCTAACTTGGTGCACAACAGACCACTGATACTCATCGAAGATATGTGCATTGAAGGAACAATATACCTTAAGACCTTAGACTCCCGAGCTTCCACAAGAGAGCCAGGATATAAAAAGGCTAGAAGCATCTCTCCTAGGATCAAACAAATATCAAGCACTGACCAAAGAAACTACTTCTGAAAGAGCCACATTTTAATTGATTAGTTTGTAGAACAAGTTATACTTCACAGCAGTATCAGAAACAACAGACTCAAACTCAGAAACTTAACACTGAAAGGAGATGGATGTTGTACTAGAATAATCTAGACAGTAACTGAAAATCAAGCAAGCAGCTAGGCAATTCTGCTACACACCTATAAATGTAGCACAAATCTTAAAGTGAAGGTTAGTCTTGACTACATGGTAAGATCCTGTTTCAAAGCCCTCATGTGATGACACAGTAGTAGAAGGACAAGAATTGAGAGTGAAAGTGTTTATTTAAGGGGTGGAGGATGGGGAGCTAGGAGAAGGTAGTTCAAAAGTAAGCATGTATGAAAATGTCATTTTAAAAATCCTGTCTCAAAAACAAACAAATCAGATATAAGCACTGGGGTAGGAAAAACCAGTACTGTATGTATTACCTTGAAATTTCTTGTTTCCACCCAAAAAAATTAACATGAAAATATGATCCATACAACATGAAAATGAAAATAGTAGTAGTAGTAATAATAACAACAGCAATAATAATAATAATAACAATAATAATACCACCACCAAATTGGTCTTGAGAGTGAACAGACTATAGGTGTCAGTGATATAATATATTGGAAAAAGGATGGTAAGAAAAGATATTAGTTAAGTAATCTATCTTATAAGTCATCTATCTTAAACAGTAGATAACACTATAGTCGAGATCAAAAATAGTTGTTACATTACTCAGCAACATGGAAGCAACATCGTACTGAAGCATACAGCTAACACTTACCTTGTATTATAACTTACTTTCTATAGTAACTATATGAGATGGATAAGTATATAATTAGCATTCACTGTATAGATGAGGAAACTGAGACAAATCACTTAGATAACTTGCTCAAGGGAAATGCACACAGCAAGAAAGTGATAGAGCCAAGATCTAGAAATCTAGCTTTAGAACCTATTGCCTTAACCTTAGAAGCTGCTAAAAAGAGAAACTGTTACAATTGGTCACTCCTACACCTTGAGACTTGGGGCAGCCAAGTAATTTTTATACAACTTTTCTGTTTATGCTATGGCCCAATGGTAAAAGTAAGTTGTGGGTTAAATCCTCAGCACCTAATTAAATCCTTCTGTTTAATTTTTAATTTTTATGCATTAACTAAAAGGAAGATAGGAACAAATGTAGTAGGATGTAAAAACTGCTGGAATAGACTTAATTAGAAAATCTCGCCAGCCAGTGGTGGCGCACGCCTTTAATTCCAGCACTTAGGAGGCAGAGGTATATTTCTGAGTTCGTGGCTAGCCTGGTCTACAGAGTGAGTTCCAGGACAGCCAGGACTACACAGAGAAACCCTGTCTCGAGAAACAACAAACAAACAACAAAAAAAAGAAAGTCTGTATTAATTCTAAAAAGACATACAGTCTATGACTCAACAATCCTTGCACAAGCAGTATCTAATAGAAATGTACATCATGAAAAGATGTGTAAAACCATTCATAACAACACTAAGCAACTGTCCATCATTATCCCACTAAGGCATACTTGTACAGTGGAATAGTCTACAGAAAATAAAATGAAAAAAAATACAGCCATATGCATAAACATTTAATAAGACCAAAAAAAAAAAAAAGCACACATAATATGATTCAATTTATAAAGTTAAAAAAAATAGGACAAAAGATGTTAAAGATAAGAAATCAGGAGAATACCTACTTTTAGGCCAAGCAGGATGACTAGATAGTAATATGACTAATAAGACGTTTCTCTCTGTGTGTGCACTTACTTGTGTGTGGTTTTTTGTAAGATTTATTTATTATTATATGTAAGTACACTGCATATAAGTACACTGTCTTCAGACACACCAGAAGAGGGTGTCAGATCTCATTACGGATGGTTGTGAGCCACCATGTGGTTGCTTGGACTTGAACTCAGGACCTTCAAAAGGGCAGTCAATGCTCTTAACCACTGAGCCATCTCTCCAGCCCGTGCTTGTGTGTTTTTGCTGTGCAGGTACACACATGTGTGGACACGTGTGGATGTCAGAGAACCCTTGGGTGTCATCCTCAGTGAGGTTATCTACCTCCTTTGAGAGAGTATTTCCTATCACCTTGAAGTTACTAAGTATGCTTCCCTGGTTGGACAGACCCAAAGATCCTCATGTCCCACCTCCCCCAGCACTGAGATCACAAGCACACCATCACCCCCAGCATTGCTATGTGAGTTTACCAGGACTGAATTCAGGCCCCTCATTCTGGTTTTACAACTGCTTGTCTTGTCAATATTCTGAGCTAAACTGTCACAATTACAAACTTTTCATGTAGTGAGTTAAATCTTCATTTAATGTTTAAGGACAAGAAACAAGTTTGATTTTTAAATGTGTATTACTTTAGCATATTAAGTATATATTAAAATGTATAATTAAAATTTTACACCTACAGAAGAAGCTAAACCTCTTTCTCATATTGGATGACATTATCTTCTGTTTTTATTCTAAGATGTCTTTTCAAGATTGTTCTGTAAAACACCCTGAATGCCAGCTGGTGACATCTCCATCACATGGCAGCAGTAAAACTGTTTGCAAACACTGTGATCCTTAGAGAAGGGTTTATTACAAACCCAGTATAAAAATATGTTGAGGTCTAGAGCTACTCGACTTCAATCAGCTTGTGAATTCTATCCTGGATGATAAATTTACTAGAGTTTTCAGCCCAGTAAAAGGCAAACTAACAATTAGTTTTTAAAAGGACACAGCCTTTCAATAGAGAGCAAGAATTCTACCTCTAGAAATATACAGGCAAGGTGGTTGGAGGACTTACCGAGGAGGCAAAATATTATGAAAAGAACACAAAATTTAAAGCAATATAAATAGATGGCACTCTCAACTCTATTATGTAACAAAACGTATGATTTCAATATGGTTTTTCATCTCCTGTTTCTTGTTTAAAAGTCAGGGAGGTTGTATTCTTTGTGAGATGGAGATTTTTTTTTTAAATGCTAGTACTTTCTAAACTGCAAGGTATCATAACATAAATGTTACCTGCTAAACATAGAATTCTTCAAGTGTTTATGTCACCTCTGAAGTACCTGTCCTCACTGTTCCATATTTATAAAGGACATATGCTCTGTCTTCTACACCCATATACTGAGATCTCAGTGCATGACTAGAAAGCACACTTTAAGAGCAACATTTTCAGCTGGGCGGTGGTGGCGCACGCCTCTAATCCCAGCGCTTGGGAGGCAGAGGCAGGCGGATTTCTGAGTTCGAGGCCAGCCTGGTCTACAGAGTGAGTTCCAGGACAGCCAAGACTACACAGAGAAACCCTGTCTCAAAAATACCAAAAAAAAAAAAAAAAAAAAGAGCAACATTTTCTTACTAAAGGATAACCAAAAATACTATGAACACCATCAGTCAACAAACAGGAGAGATGTTTAAACCTTAAACATTATCTGTGGTAACCTCCTTGTTTTCTCAGGGAAGCAAAGGTACTGAGAAATAAAATGGCCTGCCTACACAACTAGCTCATTAGAACTATTATCACAACAACTAGGCCTGCCCTACTTCTTATCCAGCTAGCATTTATGTGGGAGGCATTGTTCTAGGAGCTTTGTCTATATTATTAACTTATTTAACTCTTAAACACACATGTGACAGCATTTCTTTCTTTTATTTTTAACTGGTTAAAAATATAGCATGTATTATGTATAACACTCAATTCAAAGAGTATCATGAAGATAACAAAACCACTTCCAAATACTTTTCTATACAACACTATATGTGAATGTACAAATATCCTCTTAATATAAAGGAGAAAATTATAAACTAAAGAGAATAGAGATGCAGCCAGTAAAAGCAGAGGCATACTCATACTCAAAGCTAGTGCTCCTTTCTTTCTTTCTTTCTTTCTTTCTTTCTTTCTTTCTTTCTTTCTTTCTTTCTTTCTTTTCCTTTATGGTTTTTTGCATCAGGGTATCTCTGTACAGCCCTGGACTCACTCTGTAGACCAGGCTGGCCTTGAACTCAAAAATCCACTTGCCTCTGCCTCCCAAGTGCTGGGATTAAAGGCACATGCCCACTGCCCAGCTTGCTCCTTTCAAAATAAAGCTGTATTAAGATCTTGTGCACCTTAGGTCGCTTTGGCAAAAGCTGTTAGGCAAGTGTGATAACAAAATAATAGTACTCTACTATTAATGAACTCTTAGGGTAGGTATCTGGGAAGTAGAGGGTAAGAATCAAGAAGGAACAAAAGACAAGGAGAAAACAAGATATAACTCAGATATCTTTCACTGGGGTTAATGATCTCACGTCAACTTCATCTGAATGAAGAATAGTTCTCTACTCAAAGCTGGCCCTCCTCCCCGCTGATGCATTCCACATCCATTTTAATGCCCATAATTTCTTCCTTTGTAGAACTCTGAATTCCTTCACTCAGATTTTCTATGATTTCCCCATGACTTCTGGGTTTTGTTTTTGGTTTTTTATAAGGCAATTTAAAAGTAGTACTGTTTGCTTGGTCTCAGACTTTGGCTTTAATACTTACTAGGTCTGAGAACTTTCAGGCAAGTTACTTCAGCTTTTGAGAGGCCCAGTTTCTTCATTTGAAAAGACAGCAATAGTGTCAATCTTGTACAAGTGTTTTAAGAATTAGATGAGTGGTTTCTCATAAAGCATGAGACACAGTGATATACTCTAGAAATACCTTATATCAAGCTTTGTGTACTTTGTCTATTAAGGCTGGCATTCTGTAGACATGACAAAGAGCAAACATCCTTCTCCACAACGAAGCATTTCAGAACCTCCACTGACTCAAAATTTACATTCATGGCTAGTTCTCTTCCCTCAGCTTTAGATTCCAGGTGGCCCTGAGTTCAGTGCCTATAACTGTTTTAAAACTGTATCTTGCATGGTATGTATCAATTAACAATTACAAGGTCATTGTAATTGCTCCCCATTTTAGTATTCCTAGCCATTAAAACTTCTGTAAATCACACTATTTTCACATGTATCCTTGATTCTGGCAACTCATAATAATGTGTGGAACTTAATAAGCCTCATTTTCTATAGGTGGAGATTAAAGATGAGACACTCAAATATCTTGTTTGCTATTACACAATAAATGATAAAGTCAAAACTGCATCAGATCCATTCTCATTCCTGTATGTCTTACATCATCAACATGGACTAGCAGTTCTAAATAGCAATTGAAAATAATGTCTATATCCAATATTTATCAAAAGTGACTCAGAAAAAACAAGAATAGTTCCTTTATATATAGTGAAAATAAACATTAGGTTAAACTAGTAGTTTGCACTCTGTTCTTGGGATCCTCACATGTGTTTTTCAACTGAGGACTCCAAAGAGCTGTTGTTTCTAGAGATGATGTCCATTAATATTCCCCATGAGAAATTAAGCTTTCATTCCATTAGCTGTCAGTAATGGCATAATATATCATGTGACTTCTTGAAAACTCCACTGTAAAGAACTAAATGGAAGTCGGGCAGTGGTGGTCCATGCCTTTAATCCCAGCACTTGGGAGGCAAAGACAGGAGGATTTCTGAGTTTGAGGCCAGCCTGGTCTACAGAGTGAGTTGCAGGATAGCCAGGGCTATACAGAGAAACCCTGTCTTGAAAAAAGAAAAAGAAAAAAGAAAAAAAGAAAAAGAGAACTAAATAGAAAAGGCAAATTATATTTTATACTTTATATTGCTATGAGTATAATTTTGACTTGATAAAGTCCCCTTATAAAGATCTAAGAGGGCCAGTCAAAAGGGTGCCTCAACTACATTTTAGAAAGAATTGAAGATTATAACTCTTGTGTGCTAGAGTTTGAATACAGGTATACATGATTGTGGAGACCTGAGGTCAATGTTAGGTATCTGTAGACATGACAAAGAGCAAACATCCTTCTCCACAACGAAGCATTTCAGAACCTCCATTGACTCAAAATTTACATTCATGGCTAGTTCTCTTCCCTCAGCTTTAGATTTCAGGTGGCCCTGAGTTCAGTGCCTATAACTGTTTTAAAACTGTACCTTGCATGGTATGTATCAATTAGCAATTACAAGGTCATTGTAATTGCTCCCCATCAAACTCCACCTTACTTTTTTAATCATTTAATTTTATTTTATGTGTACAGGTATTTTGCCTTCATGTAGGTCTATGCATCATGTACATGCCTAACGCCTACAGAGGCCACTGAGGGCTTGGATCAGATCCACTGGAACTAGAGTTACAATCAGTTGTAAGCCCCTATGAGGGTACTGAAAATCAAATCCAAGTCCTCTGGAAAAAAAAACAATGTTCTTAACTGCTGAGCCAGCTCTCTAGTCCCTCCAGCTTATCTTTTCAGACGGTGTCTCTTACTCACTAGATCTGGAACTCATTGATTCAGTAAGGTTAGCTAACCAATGAGCTCTAAGGGTGTACCTTTTCTTGGTCCTGTCCACACATCCCATGACCAGAACTAGAATTACAGGTACTTGAATGCCATGCTCATCTTTTATGTGGATGTGGGGGATCCAAACTTAGGTCCTCATGCTTGCACTAGACAGGTGCTTAACCTAGTTACATTGTTTCTCACTACTAGATTTAAGGACAAAACAAAACAAAAAACACTTCCAAAAGGGGACTATTTTGATTTTTAGTTCTTTATCACAAATTATTCCTGGACTATACAGTACCCCTGACAAGGTATTAAGTTTTATTGAATAAACTATTCTTGTGGACTAGGGGAGAGAAAAACAACCTAAGGTAAAACTATCACCTCCCAACTGTGGAAAAGGCAGGAGCCTTAATGTATGGCTATGGCAGTTTTGTCTGGTCACATCAAGACAGAAAACAAGCCACACTCCACACAGGAAGGCAGAGAGATTTGAATAGAGCAAGGAGGAGGAAATAATACTCAAAGGTTATAACTGTCCAGCTTTTTAATTGTTCTCTCTCAAGTAAAAGCAAAATACTTTCTGAAGTATAAATGATTTTAATATTACCTATACTTCTATGACTGTTTATAATAATCACATTCAAGTAGTAAGTAATTTAAACAATACTTGTAAGATTAATGACTCTCCCTGTCTATCCTTTAAGAAATCTACACAAAATCTATTCTAAGAGAAGATTCTCTCTACAGAACAGGAAAGCAATTGCTAAATCATATAGTCACATAGTTCTTTTTCTCTCTCAACCTTAAAATCTAGATTTTCTTTTAATTGGTCTCAGAAACTATAAGCAGTATGATTTGTCCTCGGATAAACTAACCAGAGCACACATTCTGTGTCTGCTCATGCTTCTATTTCAGAGAGAGGCTGAGTTAGTTTTCAAGAAAAAAACCTTAAGAACACAGATATTTCCTAAATCCCAACAATTATTACCAGAGTCTGGTTCAATGACTTCTCATAACCTCCAAGACTCTCAGAATTGAGTTCAAATCCTAACTCTAAAATTATTAAAAAGTTCAAGTTTTCAGTAATTTACTCAGTTATTTATTCAGATCTTAAAGTGGTATTTAGATTTCTTTTTTTTTTTTTTTTTTTTTT
>NW_022196904.1:190920654-190928861 GCF_008632895.1 Mastomys coucha
CTCTGTGTAGCCCTGGCTGTCCTGGAACTCACTCTGTAGACCGGGCTGGCCTCGAACTCAGAAATCCATCTGCCTCTGCCTCCCAAGTGCTGGGACTAAAGGCGTGCGCCATCACTGCCCAGCTGGTATTTAGATATTTTTAATAAGTAATTTACTTTTTAAAAAGGCTGTAACTTAGATATACTGTGCTTAGTAAAGTTTATTAAGTTTATTAAACTAAGATCATCAAATTTTTCCTCTTTATTCATCTCCAAATATTCTGAACTTTATACTCCTTACCACATCAACATTAGTAAACAAAAGGAAACATTTTACTGCAAATATTTAGCTTAACTCCTCCATGTCAATCAAAAGTTTGCTATTGTGGCCTGTTTAAAAGCCAAAAAGTTGCCAGGCAGTGATGAAGCATGCCTTTAATCCCAGAGCTCAGGAGGCAGAAATAGGCAGATCTCTGAGTTCAAGGCTAGCCTGATCTATAGAGTTCCAGGACAGCCAGGGCTACAGACAAACCCTGTCTCAAAAAAAAAAAAAAAAAAAAAAAAAAAAAAAAAAAAAATGAGTAAACAAACAAACAAACTTTCCAAATACTGATGTATTAAATTTTACAGAAAAGTTGTATCTGTCCATAACAGTAAGAACAAGAGACTTTCAGTGCCTTCTAAAAATAATTTTCATACAAACATATAAGAATGAATACCTTACTCTAGCAAATTAAAGAACCAAAAGACCTGAATGAGTTATTTACATTACCAAATGACTAAGGTAAGACTATAGGTAGTCAGCAGTCAGGATGACTATAATCATCCTATAGGGAATGGGAGAGGGAAACAGCTCAGTGTGTAAAACACTTGCCATGCATGGGTAAGGTTCCCCAGCACTCATGTAAAGATGAATGCAGTAGCACCTATCTATGTTCCTATGGGGAGATGGGAGGTACAGACAAAAGAATACTTGAGAGCTTGAAAGCCAGCCAGCTTGGCAAAAAAGAGACTATCTCAAAACAAAGTATAAGGTAAAGAATAGTCTGTATATTGTCCTCTGACCTCCAAAACACACACACACACACACACAGAGAGAGAGAGAGAGAGAGAAAGAGAGAGAGAGAGAGAGAGAGAGAGAGAGAGGGAAGGAGGTGTGGAGGGAGTGGAGGACTTTAAAAAACATATTTGTGAAAAAAACATTAACATATAACATAAACACTAGATGTGTAATTTGCTAAATACTTATATCCACATGCATCAACTGTCTAAGAACAGAGCACAAGTTAATTTTCAAGATAGATTCCTGGTCCTTAATACTGCTTGCTTTTGCTCTCATGCACGTGCTCTCAAGCTCTCTCTCACTCTCTCTCGCTCTTTCCCTCTCGTTTTCAGCAACTAGGCAGAAAAGATCAGCTCATTGATGTTCCCTATGGTTTGCTTGTTTTTTTTGAGATATGGCCTCATGTGGCCTAGACTCAATAAGTAACTGAGGATGGCCTCCTCCTCCTCTTCTTCTTCTTCCTCCCCCCCTCTTCCTCCTCCTCTCCTCCTCCCCCCTTCCTCTTCTTTTTCCTCCTCCTCCCCCCCCTCCTCCTCCTCCATCTCCCAAGTACTAGGATTGCAAATGTGTAAGACAGAGTTACTACTGCTACAAAAACTTTCCAGCAAAAACTTGTAGTCACATAACTGTGTAGAGGTAATTCTAGATTTGGCCCTAAGAGCAGCATCCTTCCTTAATATCATTCCTAAGTCACAATTGCCTGTTTTAACTGGTAAATATCTTAGCAATGACTCAAGTAAATAAAGTACTTATGGTGGTTTCGATGAGAATGGAGCCACAGGATCGTATTTTGAATACTTGGTTTCCAGTTAGTAGAACTGTTTGGGAAGATCAGTTAGTGTGATCTTGTTGGAGTAAACGTGCTCAGGGGAAGTATGGCTGTGTGTCTGGTTATGTGTCAATCTGTGAGCTCTCAGCTACTGCTTCAGTGCTGGCCATGGACTCTAACCCTCTAAAACTGTAAGCCTTTGGACATGGTGTCTTATCATAGCAATAGAAAAGTAATGAAAACAGTACTTAATGCAAAAGAATAAAGCCTCCTGGCTTATTTTTACTACAGTAGCCACAGTATTTTTAAGTATACAACAAGAACTAATTATGTTGGGGAGAGGGAGGTTGTCCAGCTCTGTTACTAAAGCAAATCAGAGCCCAGCTATTTCAGTATCCCACTCACCATAGAATCAGCTTCACTCTTCCCACAGGAAGAATTTATGGTGCCCAGTGTGCTGACTACAGAATAAAGAGAAATGTGTTCTAAAACATTCTGCTGATTTTGCAAAAATTGACAATTATGTGCTAGACTAATGAAAATAAATTTTATTGTTATTCTATATCAGTTCAAAAAAGAATAATCTACAGTTAATCAACATTGACTCTTTTAGAAATGTAAAATTAAAAACCAAGGCTTTTAAAATGTAGAGAAGGCTACAAAAGCACCCACATTTGGCTTCTTGTTGTGTGGAAAAGAGGAACTAGTACCCAATACAGGGATAGGATTGACATCAATGTCCTTGTAATGGACTGTTATCTGCAGGGAGAGGAGGCGCACATCTCTAGAAACTATTCAAAAGTATTTGTTTTTAAATCATCAGTCAACAATAATCTTTAACCATTAAGAAAAAAAAAAAAAAGCAAGTTAGAGCTGAAAAGATTGCTCAGTCAGTAAAGTGCTTGTACAAGCATGGGGAAATGAGTTTGATCCCCTAGAACCACATATAAGAGACCATGGGCTTGTGATCCTGAGGCTAGGAGGTAGAAACAGGACAAACCCCAGAGCTGGCTGGCCAGCCAGTCTAGCTGAATCTGCAAGGTTCAAGTTCAGTAAGAGAACTTGTCTCTAAAAAGTGGAGAGCAACACCAAATTCTGGATTGCACATGTACAGGCATATGATCGTACATGTGCATGCACATGTAGACACAAACACATACACCCGCCTTAAAAGAGGAGGGGGGCTAAACATACTCCCTATACTGTTTAAGAAATCTAAAGAAAACATAGAATAATCAAGAGTGAAGAGTAATCTTTTTTCCCTTTTGTGGCCATCACAGGACTGTGAGCCACCAAAATGTAGTTCAGTCCCTTAGTGACTTCTGACCAAATCAAGAACCACAAACAGCATTTTAATGTGCCCTCTCACATTCTAGGAGAGGTCACGTCTTCCTATCTTCCCCTCCTCCAAAGAGCTGAGACAGAAGTGTAATGTTCAATTTATGTCCAATAGAAAGGATGATGAAGTTCAGGTTGTGTGAGGAAATTACAAAGGCCAGGCATATATGAAGAATATGTCATCTAAATGAGCAAACACAGCAAGAAAAGGCTAATGGCATAACTATCTATGTGAGCATCCACCCCAGCAATGGGGTTATCACCAGGCTACAGCTAGACAAGGAGATCCTGGAGAGGACAACCAAGTCTTAATAAGCAGGAAAGAAGGGCAAATACAAGGAAACAACCGAGGAGATGCAGTTGTAGTAAAAACTCATTAAAGACTGCTTAAGTTAATTTTTTATAAAGGGATAAAGAGGAAGAGTTGGATCCACACATACTGTTGGGAGGGATATTTTTTATTTGCAAATGCATCTGTGGGTCACATCTCTACTGCACTTTGTTATTAAGGAGAAGAATGGAAGGAGTAGGAGAGGGCAAGTATAGAGAGGAAAGTGGAGAAAGAATTGAGAGGCATCTACTCAGTGTACAAAATGACTGCATGTGTTTGATTATTTACTTATACTCCAAAATAATACTGGGAATAGCAGGAATAGATTTTTAACTACTCAACACTATTTGAATACCTGTAAAAGACTGGCAAAATACTGTAAAAAAAAAATTCAGCATTTACTCAATGAGATTGGTGGAAGGAAGTTAATGGTATTATGATTTGTGTTGAAGGGTAGAAACTTGGACTTCAGATATCAATGTTGAACTATTATTGCATCAGATGCCCCCAAAGAAGTTAGAGAAATCTCACCAAGAGGGAAGAGAGAGACAGAGAGACAAAGAAACAGAGAGGTGGGAGGATGTACTGGCTGGTTTTGTGTCAAGTTGATACAGACTGTAGTTATCACAGAGAAAGGAGCTTCAGAAGGAGAAGTGCCTCCATAAGATCCAGCTGTGGGGCATTTTCTCAATTAGTGATCAAGGGTGGAAGGGCCCCTTGTGGATGGTACCATTTCTGTTCTGGTAGTCTTGGGTTCTATAAGAGAGCAAACTGAGCAGACCAGGGGAAGCAAGCCAGCAAGGAACATCCCTCCATGGCCTCTGCATCAGCTCCTGCTTCCTGATCTGCTTGAGTTCCAGTCCTGACTTCCTTTGGTGACAAGCAATGTGGAAGTGTAAGCTAAATAAACCCTTTCCTCCCCAACTTGTGTCTTGGTCATGATGTTTATGCAGGAATAGAAACCTTGACTAAGACAGGGGAGAAAGAGAAAGGAAGAGGGGGAGAGAGTACAGAAGTTTGTTTAGAAATGTCTGAGCCATACACTCTTAGGCACATTATAAGAAGGTATGCTAGACTATGAAGTGTCTGCTTTGTGCTAGCTTATTAGAATTAGGTGAATTTATGGCAACAAAACTGTCTTCTGTCAATGTTTACTTTTCAGCCTGATGCCTAAAAACCCTACGTATGTTTCAAAGTAATTCATGAAATTAAACAAAAATCTATTTTTCTACTTTTCTGCAGAAATTATCCACAGTCCCCATTAGCTTCCCATAAAACAAAACTCAAAAGGCCCTTTAAAAAGCTGAGAATCATTTGCTGTTGTTGTTGTTTTGTTTTTTGTTTTTGGGCAGGCTAGAATCATGTGAGCTTTGTCTTTGTTTTTTGAAGGTAAAGATCTGAAGAAAGCCAGGCAGTTAAGAGTTCAGAATTTTCAGGTGCAGAGAGTTTCATCATTTTCTTTTAAAATTTAAAAACACAAAATACAATTGAAGCTTACAGGCCTAAAAGCATCTAGCCAGCATAGCCCTCTGAACTTGGAGTAATGGTTGTTTATTGCTACTGAAACAGTATGGAACTTTGGGGTTCCTGGATTTTTCCTTTTATTTATTTATTTTATTGTTTATTTATTTAGGACTCTGAGAAAGTCACCGATCCCTTCTAAGCCTGAGTTTCTATATCCATAAAAACAAGATGTCTCTCTTGCTTGGGAGAGATAACAAGTGTGTGGATTGCTTAGAGTGCCTGCCAGACACCCACAAGAAAGTTCTTTTACTGTCCAGCTCATCTTATAAACTGCTAGTAATATTTTACAATCAATATTAAATGCTGGATCAGGATACTCCTCAAACATGATATGCTTTATTTCAGGAATAAACTGTGGTTCTCTGAGATAGCCAATATACATTATTGATTAAAGCCTAACTTCTTCCTCATACCCATTTACCCTCAGATTTCTAAAGAAGTTTATCAATGCATTTCACTAGCATCTTCAGGAAACCCAATGTGCCAGAAGTAAAACTATCATTAAACCTGGGAACACTTAACTCCAGCTTTACTTTTTGCAGTGGATATGTGGAACTGAGTAGTACTGAACCCTATATATAGTGTTTTTCCCTAGACAGACGATACTATATATAACAATAACCTGATTGCTTAAGCAGAGATATTGATCTATTTGTGTTCCTCACAAACTGAAGTCTTAAGTATATCCAAATGCCACTATTATTAATTTGATTATTTGCCCTAGAAAACAAATAGCATGATAGCATGAATTTCTTATTGTCTATTTTTATCACCGGCATACCCAGCAAAGGACTATATATACACAGTATGCCATCAGCACTTACTGAAAAATAAATGACTTTCTAAAACTTTGTGATTCAGCTCTGAGTAAATAATCTTGAAATTCCATTTACAAAAAGACATGAAAACATATTTCCTCTGAGCCATAATGTAAGAAAAAAAGCACAGCAGATGAAAATTAGCTATTATATTACATCATTACTTCAGGATGGCTAGAATAACACACTAATGTCATTGTTTCTAGTATCTTGAAATATGAATAGTTAGATATATTTCCTAGTAATATTAGTAAGTAAAACTAATCATTACTATAGCCACTAAGAAATTTTAGGATAACACACAAATTTCGTAGTTTCTAGTATCTTGAAGTATGAAAGGTTCGTTACATTTCCTAGTAATATTAGTAAGTAAAGCGAACTATTACTATAGCCACTAAGGAATTTTAGTAGCTACCTTAAAGAGAACATACCATTTTAAGGTTATCTATGTATACAGAATAAAGTATAAAAGAGCAAGACAATACATCACACCACCCAAAAAGTTCTGTCAGTCTTTTTGTGAATTTACTTTGGAAGTTTCTAAGAGAGAATGGATTACTTAAAATCATCTTTGCCTCAAATAATCAGGGAAAAAATTTTAAATGTAACTGACATTAAGAACAAATGCTCTTCTTCTTCATCTCATTAGACCAAAAATAAATTATGTATAAACTACATTATATATAAAGTAGGAGGCTTTATAGACCAACCCTAATTTAGTTCTTAGAAATCAATGGTGTGTACATTAATATAACGGTGTTATTGCCCTGTCCCTCAACCTTACCAGGATAATATAGTGCGGTCTTCTTTGCTTTCAAGTCACTGAGAATACATAAAAATTCCTACAAATATATTTCAGGATGTTTACAGTAATAAAAAGACAGGACAAAACAATTAAATACATTAAAAACTAATGCTCAAAAGATATTCTATATCCATAAATACCTATGAATTCCCCACATGTTCCATATTCAATAAACTCAAATACAATGCCAATCAAGTGACTGTTTCCTCTTTTGTAGCCAAGAATTGTTTAATCACTGACCAAATCCACTCAAGCAAACCATTTTCCAAACTCAAACAAAAAGCAGACCCTGCTGCTTTCAACTACTACTCAACAAGCCAAGTGGAAATATTTCAAGGTTTTTATTTTTAATTTGCGGCAGAATGACTTTTTAAAATTCAACATTATATAGATTCTGTTATAAATATATTTGCTCAATGGTTGTTCTTTCAAAAATATAAAGTTTAAAACAAGTAAAACAATCTCCAGCCATCAAGTCATCAGCAACCACTCCAGGCCTCAAATGCACATGATCCCAAGTCAACCAGAGACCAGCTCAATGAGGCAAATAAGTAGGAACGACAAAGTACAGGATAAGCCTTACACTGGTTTTTTTGTTTTTGCTTTTTGGTTTCGGTTTTGGTTTTTCAAGACAGGGTTTCTCTATTGTCTATAGTCCTGGAACTCACTTTGTAGACCAGGCTGGCCTCGAGCTCAAGCTTGCCTCGAACTCAGAAATCTGCCTGCCTCTGCCTCCCAAGTGCTAGGATTAAAAGCATGTGCCACCACTTCCTGGCAGCCTTACACAGTTTTACCCCAAGGCTGCTACTACAGTTTCTTTTGCTTGTTGTTATGTGGAATGCATATAGGAAAATAAAAATCAGAAGCCGGAAGTTGACTTCAAGTGAAATCTCTCACCTTTTAGCATTGGGAATTCAGTACAGTACAGGACAAATAAACAGTGCCTGCAAACTGAATTTGCCCTTCTCATGAGCAATCAGTGCTGGCTATAGGACACCACCACCCTAAAACAAGGGAGGTTGTTGTTGAAAGATCCTTTTACAGGAGTCACCCAAGACCATAAGAAAACACAGATATTTGCATTACAATTCATAACAGTAGCAAAATTACACTTATGACTTAGCAATGAAAATAATTTTATGGTTGAGGTCACCACAACATGAGGAACTGTATTAAAAGGTCACAGCCTTAGGAAAGTTGAGAACCACTATTCTAAAAGCAGATACATTAATAAGAATCTCAAGTATGTGACTCCTAAACCCAAGGTATCCTGCCCTGCTACCCCACAACTTTAACTCAGACTTCACAGTGAAGAGAGCCTCTCCATGTGTGAGAGATCAGTGATAAAGACTAATTTGGGAGTTTTAAAAATATTTCTACTTCATGCACAATTTTTAAGTACACATTTTAAGGGGAAAAAAAGATTAAAACAATGAGGGGGCTGAATAAATAAATTCCTCCGCTGGGCGGTGATGGCACATGCCTTTAATCCCAGCACTTGGGAAGCACAGGCAGGTGTATTTCTGAGTTCGAGGACAGCCTGGTCTACAGAGTGAGTTCCAGGATAGCCAGGGCTACACA
>NW_022196904.1:190928871-190948598 GCF_008632895.1 Mastomys coucha
AAAAAAAAAAAAAAAAAAAAAATCCTAACTTCAATACAACAGAAAACATAGTTTCAGCATATTACAATTCATTTTTAAAATCCAGTGTTTTATAAACGACTGCTTTAGCTGGTAAATTTAAGCATCTATCATGAGTCTTTAGGAAGCTTAACTATTTCTAGGTCAAAGCCTAGGACCTGGTTAGTTGTAAAAGCCTACTTCATTTTAGCAATATAGAAAAGGGAAACAGGAACACAGAAAAGAGGTGACAACAGTGTTCACCAACAAAACAATTGTTACATAATGATTAAAGCAGCAAAGAGCCCAGAGACTTAGTATAACTTTCTTTTACTATTTTAGCTCTTACTAAGAAGATTAGATGTTCAAATGGATAAACACAATCTGGAGGACTAAAAAAGAAATGTTGAACAGAGTAACACCCAAAGGTTTAGCCTTACAAAACGCTTTAAAAGATCCTCTAGAAGTTTCCAGTTTAAGTCAGGAAGTTGTATAGCTACAGTTCAACAGAGTTCTAGGTTAATTTGGAAAGATTTCTAATTTACTGTTATAATACTTTGAAAAAAATCATTTAAGAACCAGAAAAAGGTGGGGACAGAAGTAATGTGGTGAAGCTCAGTATCAGACTGCTTTCCTAGCATACTGCAGATTCCATCCCCAGCACCATGACTGGTAATGTTAACAATTATCAGGATCAAAACTTTGTGTGCCCAAAGACAACCTCTCCCATTCCCTAGTCTGTTCTGCTTTAAGAACCATTATTATTATTATTATTATTATTATTATTATTATT
The DNA here is from genome assembly GCF_008632895.1 of Mastomys coucha. Taxonomy (NCBI): domain Eukaryota; kingdom Metazoa; phylum Chordata; class Mammalia; order Rodentia; family Muridae; genus Mastomys; species Mastomys coucha. Next base: position 190,929,662 of record NW_022196904.1, read on the forward strand.
ATTATTATATTATTATTATCATCATCATCATTTTGCATTACTAATAATCAAGGTAATTAAATGGAGTCATTCTAATATACCTCATTAGGGACTTCACTCTGGATTTGGGGTAAAGGTTTGGGCTGTGTAAAATGTTATTTTTAACTCTAAAAGCTAAAGAAACTTTTCTGTGTAGTTTTCTTCATCCAATCAGAATGGTTTATAAGTTTTTTGCAAACAGGAAAGCAAAAATTTAAACTAATAAGCATTTATTGGTAGATAATTCCCAGTCCAAAAATTAAAAAGTAAAGTTGAAATAAATTCCTTTAGTTTCAAAAAATTAAAAAGGCAGCCTCACTTTACCCAAGCTGAGTTTCACCACTTGACTGATTATGTGACTTTTTTCTTCGTTTGTTTGCTTGTTTTTCTTTTTTTTTTCCGAGACAGGGTTTCTCTGTGTAGCCCTGGCTGGCCTGGAACTCACTCTGTAGACCAGGCTGGCCTAGAACTCAGAAATCCGCCTGCCTCTGCTCCCCAAGTGCTGGGATTAAAGGCATGTGCCACCACTGCCAGCTTGATTGTATGACTTAGGGAGGTTATTTAACTACCATGTGCTTCATTCCTTCAATAAACCAGGATTAATACTAGCTACTTTCTCTTTATAAGAATGATGAGACATCTAAGAGGAGCCATAAAATCCATTCTCTTCTCTGGAGTCAGGCCCACAGTACCACTGGTGCAACATGCCTCTGGAGAAGTGCTGCACAAGCAAGACATGCTATCAGCTCCTCAGCAGTGCTCCCATCCCTGACATGCTATCAGCTCCTCAGCAGTGCTCCCATCCCCTGACATGCTATCAGCTCCTCAGCAGTGCTCCCATCCCCACCTTTCTAGTTCAGTTTACCAACCCAAAAGTAGCTTTCTAGTAATTTCAGCTTTCCATCAACTCCACCAGAGTCTAAATGTTAGTAAGTAGATAATAATCAATTCTCACTCAACTCTGAACTTTATGAAGGTGGAGGCAATATTTATTTCTGATCAGTATTGAATCCTGAACACTGAGAACAGTAAGGAGGATATAATAAATGTCCAAAAACACTACATATTGAGTGATGACTCTGCAGTGGTTTCTGAATGATCAGAGTTGTGATTATCAAATTTTTAAATAACTTTTGTTTATGACTTTCCTAGCAACACACTGCTATAAATACATCACTGCTTAAAAACTACAACTCATAGCTGGGCGGTGGTGGTGCATGCCTTTAATCCCAGCACTTGGGAGTCAGAGGCAGGTGGATTTCTGAGTTTGAGGCCAGCCTGGTCTACAGAGTGAGTTCCAGGACAGCCAGGGCTATACAGAGAAACCCTGTCTTGAAAAAACAAAAACAAAACAAAACAAAACAAAAAAAACCTACAACTCATAATGTAGTCACGTGAAAGTAGGTTTCATAAACTATATCTACTTTACAGAACTAGAAATCCTGCATCCATCCCCTATAAATCCATGGAAATATGTGCTCCACACAATAGTTCTCTTGCCACCCAAAAGTTTAGACTGTTATTTATTCTATTAGCCTAACAAAAAATAACTAGTGAAGTCCAAGCTCCACAAATCAAAAATCCATCCCAAATCTTCTGCATTGCGCCCTGGACTGTGGGAGAAAATGACATCCAGGGATATTTAATCTCCACTAAGGAGCAGTAGCAAAGTAAGGCAATACTAGACTGATAATTTAGATAGCAAAACTCTAAAATGTTCTATGTAGTGAACACAAAGTTAAAGGAGGCTAGAAAGAGAAGTTAAAGATTTGGTCGGTATAAAAGAAACATGAGTCTTTCTATTCATTCCAACAAGCCTTCCAAGTCCCACCTCACTCTAATCCTCCAAATACTCATTCCTCCTTCCACTTCCACTTCAGCAAAAGAAAACTCATGCATTAACTAATCAAAAGTGTGTCACATAAAGCTAGGTCATCAGATACAGAGGAACTTCAAAAAACTTCAAATCACTGTCTTTAAAATATTACCCCCAAGGTGACTTGGGGTATTGGGTTAAGGAACAGCCACAGAGAGTGAGTAGACACCTGAGAAGCCTGGGTCTGTTTGTGGGGCGGAACCTACTTCCCAAGGCCAGATGACGGTTACCCCAAATTCACAGAGAAGACCACTAGGCACGGGACTCAACTCCTCCAAGTCACACCCCTCTACAACCCCTGCCTTCTGCCCCAGAGCTGCCAAGGCCCGTGCCACACACAAAACAGCTGGGCTGTGAGCACGCCCTTCAGGTCTGCAGTGTGTCCAGGAACAACTTCTTCACGTGGTGCAGGAGATGCTGCAAAGGCAGAGAGAGATACAGCCGCTGCCCCCAGGTTGCAGCAACCACTCACAATTGTCTCTCTCAACAGGCCCGGGAGAGGCACTCGCTGACTGGCCAGGGACAAGGGGGTCAGGCCTCCAGCTCCATGTGCCGCCTTGGCTTTTCTTTCCTTGGGGGCCTCCAGTCCAGGTGGAAGCAAACTGCAGGCCAGGGTCGTGCTGGGAATCCGCCTTGGCCCTTCCCCGGCTACCGCCCCCGGGCAGCCTCCGCTCCCTTGACCCCCTCTCACCTGATCTTGTAACTGGGCAGGGTGTGCTTGCGCTTGATAATCTTCTTGAGCTGGTTGACGATGATGGAGGTGAGCTGAGGCATGGGCCGACCCTCGAACTGGGAGCGCACCTCGAAGTCAATCAGCGGGTCCTCCACGAAGGAGAAGAACCAGTGGGTGAAGGGCACGCGGGTGAGGACGAAGCGCAGCCTCCCTACTACGCGAGACAGCTTCACGAATAGGTAGGCGGACTTGCCGAACACCAGGTCCACGTCGATGGCCAGGTGGAAGCCGCCGTTGTACTCCACCTCCGCCTCAAAGGCCAGCTCCTCCGGGCAGGTGGCGGGCAGCGCGTCCCCGTCGGGGTCGTCGGGCTCGCCGGTGCCTGAGGCCACCACGGGCCGCACCAGCCGGATGGTCTTGACGAAGGGCACCGTGTCGCCCAGGAACACGTCGCGCAGACTCAGCCCCTCCAGCAGGCGGCCGGCCGTCTTGGTCTGCAGCAGCTCCTCGAACTCCACCTTGATCTTCTTGGTGACCCAGCGGCGGGCGAGCGCGGTGTCCCGCAGCTCCCGGAACAGGAACAGGATGGTGGCGTTGAGGAAGTAGCAGGTCTCCAGCGTCGGTGGGGCCGGGCTGTCGGGGGTCGGGGTCGGGGTGGCGCCGGCCTCGGAGGACCCAGCAGCGGGCTCCTCGGCGCCGCCGCCATAGAGGTACTCCCTGAGGGGCAGGCCCGGCACCGGCTTAAGGTAGCGGAAGCCGTCGCCCGCACGGGCCGCTTCGTCCGCCCGCGGCTCGGGCTGCCTGCGGTAGAGCAGCAGGAACTGTGCGAGCAGCGTGAGGAACGAGCCCAACGCGGCGGACGCGAGGATCATGAGCAGCAGCCCCATTCCGCCGCCCCCGCCGCCCCTCGGCCTGCTCCCGCGCTCTCCGCGCCGCCCTCCGCCTCACGCCGTCGCCCCCGCCGCCTCCATCTTGAGGACATCGGTCGCGGATGAGCGGCTCCCTGGGCCCGAACCGACCGGCCGCAGTCCGACGCTGCCTGGCGGCGCCTTAGCCCGCCACGGCCCCGCGCCTCCTCAGACGCTCCCCCGGGGGCGGCCCGAGCGGCGGACCGGCGGCGGGCGAGGGCGGGAACGGCGCCTCCGCAGAGCCTGCGCTCATTGGGCGAGCGGTGCGTGACGTCAGAGCGTGCGCGCCCCCGACGCCGGCGCCCCGGCGCGCTTGGACGTGGGTCTTTTCCCACCTCTCGGCGCGCTTCCAGCGCCGCTCCCCCCCCCACCCCCCGACACAGCATTCCGCCGCCGGCGGCGCAGCGATCGGTGCCTCCGTCGTCTCGGGAGCGCGGGAGGTAACAGAGAGAGACCTAGAGAAGTCGGGCTGGCGGGTCCCGGCGCGGCCGTCCGTTATTCCGCGCCCATCCCCCCGCGTCGGCCGTGGGTCTTGCCCGATACCTCTGCGGCGACCGCCCAACATCCCGCAGTCTGTTGCTGCTTCCCCTGCAGGGCAGCGCCGCAGAGAGCCCGAGCGCAGGCGGTTGGGACATTGCCCAAGCCGGCCAGAGGTCCGACTGCATCAGGAACTGCCTTCGCTAGCCCGCAGCGACCAGCAGACCTGTGTCCGCAAAGAATGGGCCCCCGAGAAGGGGACTAACTTTCCCACCTTGGGATATTTCAGTTTAAATGAGAAAAGTTTGAGTTCTGAGAGGAGTGGGTGGGCTGAAGTGAATTTACCAGCATACTGGAAGGTGCTTTAGCGACTACTCCATTCAGATTGTTCACGCCCCCTTCCTCCCTTCTTTCCTCTCTGAGGGCGTTATCTCCGAGTCCTTCCCTCAGGAGGTTACTTTTAGTGCCCACCCATTTCACAGAATACTAGTGGCAAGAAGTTGCTTAGAGTCACATCGTGGGACCCTGAGTTCTTGGCTTCTACTTGGCATAATAACACGGAGAATGCTGGAATTGTTTTTTTGTTTTTGTTTTTGTTTTTTTAAAAAGCTGATCATGAATCAGGCCCCAGGTGCTCCATAAAGGAGAGTTGGAGATGTAGACAGGGAAAAGCAGGAGATTTTGCACAGGATACCAATGGAGCCAAAAGCCTTTGTGTTCCCTGGCAACAGTGTTTCCTCTGGTGCTTTCTGACTACTCGGTTGTTACATCATAGCTTACATCCCTTGTCACGGACACAACCTAGGAGGTGGTGTCCTAGGGAGGTCAGGTATTCCACTACTAAAACTCTCGTGGATTCAGGCTGGCTCTTGAGACATCAGTGCAGGAATCCTTTCTAGTCTTGACTGGGTGATTGGAGCATTAAACCAGAGTTCTGATCCAGATGAGGCAGATTTAGAACTTGGAAACAAAATTGATCTTATTTTTCTTAGTCATGGCCTGGTCTGAGACCAGAATGGCGTTTGAAACGGGAAGACATCTGTGAGAACAGATGTTTGCTAAGCAACCTAGCTGACATTTCTAGAAGTTTCAGATAACGTCTGTGTTCATGGTCACCCTCTGCTTCTGCTTCTAGGTTGCTTTCTCATATATATATTGGTTAAACTCAAGTGAAAGCTGTAAGCCCTTTCTCAATTTTCACCAGAAATGTTACACCACTACACCACTGTCCCAAACATTGCACAAGGGGTTGGGGTGGGGAGTTCTTCACATCACTAAAGTATTAAATCTTGCAACAGGGAGGCTGGAGATGGCTCTATAAATAGTGTGGAGCTGGGGTTGGGTTCCCAGCGTCCACTTACACAGCTGAATATAGCAGCACAATCCGTAATCCCAGCTCTTGGGAAGCAGACACAGGAGGTTCAGCAAGAGACATTGATTCAAGAACTAAAGTGTGTGATTGAGAAAGACCTGATGTCAACATCAGACCCCTACAAACACACTCATGTGTATATGATCACACTGCATATATACATGCACAGAATCAAAGCCAAAAAACCTCTGGGTTGATCTATCATGGCTCTTAAATCACCCCACACATAGTACCCTCCTCTTACTAACAAGGCTGGTGAGCTCCACAGGAGGAGCTCCAACCCCACTCCATCTCCACATCTTATTTCCTAGCACCTCTTGGAAACCCATATCTTCTCAGAGTACTAGTCACTCAATTATCCAGTAACTTGTCCTCAAAGGGCATAGTACACTCTACAAAGGGGTGCAGCAAACCCTGAGGGAAGAGGAGAAAAGAAAAGTCAGGGGAAGTAAGGCTAACATGTAAAACACATGTGATAGTTTGATTCTAAAATGACTACCACGGGCTTATGTTTTGAACACTGGATCCCCAGGTTTATAAACTATTATTTTGAAGGCTTGGAGTTTTTAGGAGATCTGCCTAGCTTGTTGAAGTAGATCATTGGGGCAGGACCCTGATTTCTGTCTAGTCTCTGTGCTTCCTGCCAGCCACCATAAGAATAAGCTGTGTTCACCCCTGCTGTTAAGGACTGAGCCACTCTTCATTCTCAGCCATGCCCTCTCCACCATGATGAACGGTGACCCTCTGAAACAGTAACGAAAATAAATCTTTACTCCTCTGTCAGGCGTTTCACCACAGTGGCCATAATAGTAACTAACACAACGAAACAACAGTGTGTCAAGCATAATATTAAATGCTTTTATTGTCTTAAAATATATATAAAGTTTATAAATCAATATGTTTTCGTAGTCAGATGTATTTGATATGTAGCAAATAGTGCTCACAATAACTTGGGCATCTTTTTCCCTTTATTTTATGAAATAGTGCTATATTAATAGAAGCTTGGTGCATTTTAATGATACTCTTAGAAGAATATATATCCAGCAACCTGCATCTTAATAGTAATGCTGGTTCATAGGAGCTCAGAAATCTGAGGACCACTGTCCTTGACTCTGAAAATCAGATTTTGGGTAGGTATGAAAGAGATACACTGCTGATTGGCTGATGTGTTTCCAATGTATCACTGAAATTAAACTGTCCTGTGGTGACACAGAACCATTGGGAGTAGCCAAGCAATGTCTGATTTGACTTAAGGCCCACTCCATGAGAAGGAACCTATACTTGACCCTGCTTGAGTAACCCAAAACCATAGACTAGATAGCCCAGAGACCTATTGTAAAAACAAACACTACTGGTCTTAAAAGAAAAAGTATCAACAAATGACTCCTAATGATATTCCTCTATACTCATCATAGATCAGTGTCTTATTCAGTCACCATCAGAAAAGCTTCCTCCAGCAGCTTATGGGGACAGAGGCAGAAACCCACCACCAGACATTAGAGAGTCTAAATGGGAAGTCTTACCCTCAGAGAGTTCAGGGAAACCCACTGAGCAAGATGCAGAAAGAGCGTATGAATTCAAGAGAATGGAGGATACAAGAACAATGCCTTTGCCGGGCATTGGTGGCGCACGCCTTTAATTCCAGCACTTGGGAGGCAGAGGCAGGGTGGATTTCTGAGTTCAAGGCCAGCCTGGTCTACAGAGTGAGTTCCAGGACAGCCAGGGCTACTCAGAGAAACCCTGTCTCGAAAAACAAAAAACAAAAAGAAAGAAAGAAAGAAAGAAAGAAAGAACAATGCCCTCTGAGTCCAATAAGCAAAGCACATAAGAGCTTACACAGAATGAAACAGCAAGCACAGAGCCTGTGTGGGTCTGAGCTAGATCCTCTACAAATATATTGCAGCTTTTAGCTTAGTATTTTTATGTGACTTCTTAGTGTGAGAGTGAGTGGATCTCTGGTGCTTGTGTCTGCTCTTTTCCTTCTGTTTAGTTGCCTTGTCTGACTTCGATATGACTGTTTTTGCTTTATCTTATATTTTATTTAGTCATATTTGGTTATCTTAGAAGCCTGTTCTTTTCTAATGAAAGACATAAATGGGTTGTATCCAGAAGGCAGGGGAGGGAGGGAAGAACTGAGAGGACTGGAGGGAGGGAAAAGTATAATCAGAATATATTGTATGAAAAAAGATTCTATTTTCAATAAAAGAAAAAAAGAAAAGAGGGAAAGAAATTAAGCTGCTCCAACAGCTTTGCTGGGAAATGGCCATCTCAGAGGTAAAGACAATTAAATAGGTTTTCTATTAAGACCCACAATATCACCAACCAAAGAGAGGTGGGGCCTTCTAATACCACTTTGTTCTGAATCCTTTATATTGAACTCAAAATAGGAGAAACTCAAAGCCTGTGAAATTTGATGAAAATTGTGTAAAATAATGTAATGAAATCTTGTCAACTAGATTGAGAAACACATAGGGAGGCCTAAATGTGTATCTGGGAATGTCTTTGAGGGCATTTGCAGAAATGATTTAGGGCTTGAGGACTCTAGCCTAAGGACTGGAGGTTTTAGGGGTTCATAATATGATGGCATTATTGAAAGGCAATGATAGCCGGAGGGAGGGCCTGGCTGGAGGAAGTGGGTCAGTAGGGGAACATCCTTGGGGATAGGTCCTAGCCTCTTCTTCATTCTTCTTCCCAATTGATTTCTGTTGGTTGGGAGGGATATGAGCTTACCTCTGCTTTGCCACACCCTCCCTGACTGACATGGACTGACATTCTGAAACCATAAGCTAAAAATTAATCCTCTTTTTAGGTTGCTTATATCTGGTCTTTGTCACAAACTTAGAAAAATAATACAGTAGCAAAACTGAGGGCAAAGCAGAAATAAGTTTAGAATGTTTGCTAAGAAATGATACATTGAATCATTTGTGAACTATGAAGATAAAATACAACATACACCTATAACAAATGAGCAGAACAGAGTCCCTTGCCCTTGGGGATGCCAGGCCCCGGGTAGACAGTCACACAGGTAACTAGAGATAAGAAAGCCACTGCTCTAGCAGAGGCATACTGGAAATGCTGCAGTAGCAGAATCTTCTTGTTCTGTGGCAGAGAACAGAAACTGCCATGTGATTCCTGGTAATGGCCGTGGAATATCTCCCTCATCCGAGCTGCAAGATATTCCTTTCAGGTTTGCATAAAACCCTAGGTTGAGAGGGTTGTTTCTTCCTCATCTACCCTTGTACTTACCTTGTTATCTTGTCAACTGTACCTGTCTGTTCTTAGTTTCTATGCCCTGCCCCCTTCCTGAACTCAAGTAAGGAGCTTAGAAAGCATCAGCTCTGGACCCAAATCTACAGAGTCTTACATCTGTGGCCCTCTAGCTCAATCTTAGATGTTAGGAAGGAATCCTTGATTGGCCACACTAAATTAAGCATCTGTGCCCCTGGGCTTGCCATTGCAGAGTGAGGCAACTTCTCTTATGAGGGATTGAGATAATGATGGTTTGCAGGGTGTGATGGCTCAACCTTTAATCCCAACACTCAGGAGGCAGAGTCAGGAAGAGCTCTGTGAGTTCAAGGCTATCCTGTTCTACAAATTGAGTTCCAGAACATCCACACAAAGAAACCCTGCCACCCCCAAAAGAAAAAGAAAATGATGAGCCATTGTAGTTTGATAGTAAATGAGGAATGGATTCTCTCTGGGGAATATGGGGCCTTTGGGGCAAATAGAATTCTTTTGGTACTTGGAGGAATTTTCTTATCAGAAAGAAGTAAAAACTCCCACATTGAAAATGCAGCGTAGGGGCTGGCAAGATGGCTCAGCGGGTAAGAGCACTGACTGCTCTTCCGAAGGTCCTAAGTTCAGATCCCAGCAACCACATGGTGGCTCACAACCACCCATAATGAGATTTGACACCCTCTTCTGGTGTGCCTGAAGACAGCTACAATGAATTACGCCAGAGTGAGCGGGCCAGAGCAAGTGGGGCTGGCAGAGGTCCTGAGTTCAGTTCCCAGCAGTCACACACATGATAGCTCACAGCCATCTGTACAGCTACAGTGTATTCATACACATAAAATAAAATAAAAAAGAAAGAAAATGCAGTGTAATTTAAGGAAATTGGGGCAGGAGGACTGGAAGAGGGTAGAATGAGTAAGAACTGGGGCTGGCCAAATTGAAAGAAGACGAAGTGCCCTCAAATCTTGACCAGGCTCTCACCTCTTGCTCTCTTTTTTTCCCCCACCATGTTCAAAGGTAAACATAGCCTTTCATTTCAGGGAAGAAAAGAAGGCCTGTTGGCTAACCCAGCTCATGCTTCTTCTGTAAGAAGGAACCAAACTGAAGCCACTATGAATAAAAATTCCATTTTGAATAGTGGTCAAATAAAGTTTAAGTTCCCAAGACTTCCCTGGATAACTGATATCCTAGTTGGCAAGTTGAGACATGAATGCTAGTCAAGTCGCCCTGCCATAGTTGAGTAACCTAACCAATGGGTACAGGATAAATGTACCACAAAGACAAGTTCACCCCTACATCCTGATTGGTGGGATAACTTGGCACAAATGTTTGTGGTTTAGAAGCTTAAACGCTCTAGCATTTGGACTCAAGGCGGCACTTCTGCCCCCAAGTCTGTTCTGTGACCCTGATAGATCTTTTTGTCATCTGCCAAAGTATTAAGATGAATGTTTAAAGACAGCTCCCCAGTCTGTGCTGTTATCCCTGACTGGTCAGTTTTTGCTGCCTGACTCAAATAAAAGATCTTGCTTTGCTGGACTCTTGTGACTGCTTGGCTTGTTCTGGATTTTTCGGACCCTAACACTTGCCTGGCACCAAGTCATTGATAGAATCTTCTCTTCTGTGGCAACAACAGTCATACTAAAATTATAGATGCAGGACAGACAGACAGATGCTTAGTTGGTAATGTCTTGCCTTGTAAGCATGAGGACTTAAGTTCAACCCCCAAAACATGGGTTAAAAAGAAAAGTTGGTTGTGGTGGGTATATGCTTGTTATCCCAATCCTGAGGAGATAGACACCAGGTCCCTGGGGCTTACTAGACAGTTAGCCTAACCTACTTGGCCAGCTTCAGGCCAGTAAAAGATCTTGTCTCAAAAAATACAAGGTGTAGGGACAGTGAGAAGGCTCATTTGTGGAAGGAGAGAACCAAGTTGTTTTTTTGTTTTGTTTTGTTTTGTTTGTTTTTTATTTTTAATTTTTCAAGAACTGTTTCTCTGAAGCCCTGGCTGTCCTGGAACTCACTCTCTAGACCAGGCTGGTCTCAAATTCCTGCCTCCTGGCGAGAGAACTGACTCTCAGGTCTGACAAGCTGTCCTCTGACCTATACACTCCTGCTGCAGCACACACACACACACACACACACACACACACACACACACACACACAGTTTTGGAAAACTTGAGAGTTCCTGAGGAGTGAAACCTGGGGTGTCCTCTGGCCTCCATACTTATGTATCCATATGTGCACCTGCTTGTAGATGAACTTACCCATGTACCGCCTCATCCCAACACAGAACAAACACAATAAAGTAAAACTACGTTCATGCCATGGCTCCTGCTCCTGCAGGTCCATCTCCTCGCCTTCAGCGCACTTCCTTCATGCTTACAAAACTCAAGAAAGCCCCAAAGACCAAACACCCGCAACTCTCCGCCTTCCTTCTTTGCCTCTCTTACCTACACTCAAGTCTTTTGAAGGACAAGACACTTCACTCCAACTGCGGCTTCCCTTCCTCTCTTCATTCAGCCTCAACCATTATGGTTCCCCTTTTGTCTGAACAGTAACACCCGTGTGCTAGCCAGTCATTACACAATCCACAATCACCAAGCTGAAGAGAGTCTCAATGAGCAATTATCTAGATCAGGTTGCCCTGTGGGTATGTTGTGGGAGGTGTTGGGGGTGGCAGGGTTCTTAATTATTGATGTAAGAAGTCCCAGCCCACTGTGTGAAGTACCACTGTGTGAAGTCCCTGGTTTAGGGCCCTGGACTGTAAAAGCTGAGGCTTCTCTAAGCCCACTCTTGTTCTGAATAATAACATGGAGACCTTTATACTTATAAGAGCTTCAGGCACTATATAGCAGGGCAGATACTCAGCTATTCTAACCTGACAACGCTGGCCTACTTTTCCAGCCGTGTGGCCTGTTACCTGCCATCTTAGTCTTGCTCTGGCACCACCTCCTCCATCCATGCCCTGATGGTGTCCATAGTCCCCACCTGAGACCCTCTCCCTCCCCCTCTCACCCTCCCAACCCCCAACCCCCAAGTCTTGTCTTTTCCTCTCCTGCACAGCTATCAGCTGTTTAGCCCTTTATTTAACCAAGCAGAAGGTGATGGAGAACAATGTTTTACCAAATAATAATGAGTCAGGAGATACTCCATAATAACGATAATACCAAAATCTGACTCAACCAGATCTCTGAGTACAGAAACCAGCATTTGAATACACGGTACACAAAAAACATTCTCCAACACTGGGCTGTATGACTGTACAGATTAGGCTGAGCAGCAGAAAAAAGCTAGAAAGTAGGGATCCGTTTATTCTCTTAGCTCTTGACAGAGATGTGATGGAACCAGTTCCCCCGCTGCCTGGATTTTCTCAAAATGACAGACTGTGATTTGGAATTTTAAGCCAAACCAACCCTTCTTCCCCTGAAATATTTTTCATCAGGGTGGTTTTTCATAGCAACAGAAATGAAACTGGGACACCCCGCCTCCAGGAACCCATTCTTGGAGGCTCCTTTGTAGCTGCTCCCGTCAGAGTTCTGAGGACCCTCTGACAGTATGGATCATTCCCCTTTTCCTGAACTCTTTCCTTCCCTAGACAAGACAGTGCGGTACCAAGGTCAGACTTCAGACATACTTCCTCTGCTTGGTTATTAGCAAGAGAAACTGCCCCTTTAAAAGTTGTTGAACATTTCTGTGGCTAGCGATCATAACAGAAAGCCTGAATGTGAGGTGCCCAACTTTCCAGTGTGCTCTGAGGACTTCTTGAAGTAAGCTCTTCAATGGTAAAATGAAAAAAAAAAAAATGTGAGCAAACTATGGTAAGTTTGTCACCTTCAATAGTTTTATAGATGGAAATAATGGTGATATGGTTTCCCCATCTTTGGGAACCACAGGATGCTTCACGGAACTGTGGAGGAGACAGGACTGTTTCCTCTTTCTTAGAGGAAATGAAAAGCTGCTTCTGATAATGTATTTTAAAGAATCTAATAACAGCACTAAGTTCTCTCTGTCTGATTTGCACGATAACTTCTGCACTACCCAAGTTCCATATTTCTTTCACTTGAAAGAAAGCTGTGGACTCTCTCATTACTGTTCAGAAATGGAAATGGTTACTGAGTTATGAGACTTCAGTGTTGTCTACCTCCGACACCTCTAAGCAAATCCCCTTTAAGCAGGCAAGGGCTTCCTACTTAGAAGGAGGAACAATATAATCAAAGGAAGTAGAGGATGGGAGGGACTTGGGAAGAAGGGAGGGGGGAGGAAAGAGGGGCAGAATCAAGTATGGGAGGAGATGGAGGAGATGTACAGAGGGCCAGGAAATTGAACAGAGATGTGTAGCAATGGGGGATGGAGAACTGGGGGTAGCAACCAGAAAGTTCCAGATGCTAGGAAAGCAAGAACTTCTCAGGACCCCATGGGGATGACATTAGCTGAAATACCCCACAAAGGGGAGGGAGAACCTGTCTAGATCACATCCAGAGATTAGGCATGGGTCCCAGTTGAGGAATGGGACCACTCACCCATCTCCAAAATTTTAACCCAGAATTGCTCCTCTCTAAAGGAAATACAGGGACAAAGAGTGGAGCAGAGACTGAAGAAAGGCCATCCAGAGACTTTCCCACCTGGGGATCCATCCCACATGCAGACACCAAACCCAGAGACTATTGTGGATGCCAAGGAGTGCTTGCTGACAGGAACCTGATACAGCTGTCTCCTGAGAGTCTCTGCCAGATCCTGACTAATACAGATGCAGATGCTGGCAGCCAACTATGGGGCTAAGCACAGGGACCCCACTGGAGGACTTAGGGGAAGGACTGAAGGAACTGAAGGGGCCTTATCTGGCATCAACGGGAGAAGAGGCCCTTGGTCCTGTGAAGGCTTGATGCCCCAGTGTTGAGGCATGCTTTGGCAGGGAGGTGGGAGTAGGTGGGGGAGCACCCTCCTAGAAGCAGGGTAAGGGGAGATAGGATGAGGGTTTGCAAAGGGGAAACTGGGAAAGGGGATAACATTTGAAATGTAAACAAATAAAATATCCATTTTTTTTTTTTTTAAGAAAAAACAAAACACAGACAAGGGCTTAACTAGCTTTTGTATATTTCTTCAACCACTCTCCAAGCATGTCCACTTCTGTCTATGCCCTGAAGCTACACTAGTCTGGGCCATTCTATCTTGCCCCTAAATTCTTACTGACTCTCCTAATCGGCCCAGTCACCTCCAATGTTCCTCTCATCCTTTCCAGCTTTGTTGCCAAGCAAAAGTGTGCTTTGGAAATCTTGCTCCCAACTGATGCAGCTTACATAGCCGGTCAGATGGAAGTTGACTGGGGACATTTTCACATTCAAGGAAGCACTCAGAGGCCATTCCTACAAGGATTAGCGACATTGTTTTGCAGGAGTCTCTTTTGTTTGGTTTGATTTTTTTGAGGCAGGGTGTCTCTGTTGACAGCCCTAAGTGTCCTGAACTGCTTTGTAGACCAGATCCATCTGCCTCTGCCTCCTAAGTGTTCTTTGCAGGAGTCTTTGAGGGACCTTACCTGGGATATCCTTCCAACACCAGGGCATACCTGGATCTTGGAAGTTTCTTGTGACTCTAGGTCATTTTGTTCCCTGTCCTTTTCCATCTCCAAGTAGTCTTGATGATGTCACTCTTGTTAGGGTAAGGCCACAGGGCTTGATAGGCCTTCAGCATCTGACTTCTACTGCTTGGTCTGGGGTCTCCCATTTCCATGGCAACTATTCAATCTGACTGTTATTGGTTATTGTTATTGTTAGCACAGGAGGTAACGGTTATTGGTAGAATATAATAAGTAGGGTACAGTAAAGTTCTAACAAAATATTACTTTCCAAATATAGGCTGTGTGTTGGATGTGGTTAGAGAAAGGCCTGGACTTTTATCCCTATATACATGTCCAGCCTCACTCACCTTCTCTCAGAATCTTCAAGCTCCAAACCACCCGCTCTCCAATCCCTCAGCTGGTGTGATCTCACAATGTGTGTGCAGGTAACCCTAACTGAATACCCAGAACACTGTTCCTGCCATGTTCTCAAAATCTTCCTTGGCTTCTGCACTCTAGCCAAACTCCCCTAGAGAGCATGCTCCAAGCACTCTCTCCCCTAAAGAGCATGCTCCAAGCACTCTCTCCCTCTCCTCTACTCACCATAGCTCTCTGCACCTTGGCATTGCTTTGTTGTCTCCTTCTAGATGATAAGCTCCCAGTGTGTAGTGCTGCCTGCAGGGTAGTAGCTCAGGAAAGAAGGAAGGAGGGAGGGAGGGAGGGAGAGAAAGAAGGAGGCAGGATGGGAAAAGACAGAGTGACATCTGTCCCTTTGCCTGTTAAAAAAACTGAGGTAACTGAATGTCCGAGAGCAGCAACAACAATGTGCATTTTTCCTGCTTGCCCATCATGGAGATGAAGAGAAAACGAAGGATTGCATAAACTGTCACCTTAGCCTTGCCTTGTGCCATACTTCAGTTTGACACCTGGGCAGTGTTCTTTGGAGGTGAGAGCAGACCTCCAGTCACACTGTGGGTAAGGGCAGGGTGTAGGCACCTCCTTACAGCAGTTTTTCCAACTTCATGACCTCAGGGCCCTTGCTCAGAGATAGTCAATTTTTCTGGGGTCAGAACCAGATCTCTGACTTGCTGGTTCCACAACCTAGGGCAATTTTACAGAGATGCTCAAGGCTCAGTTTCCTTCATATAAAGTGGGTAAAGTGGGGTAGTAGCATGAGGCTCTTGGGAGGGTTTGAAAACACAGAGCAGGAGCTTAACATGTAGCCTGGAAAGCGTCAACTGTCGACAGGGTGGTTATTGTTAACTAGGTTTTTAAGAACAGAACAATCAGATAGTTTGATTAAAGCATTAGTCTTCATGTTTAACATGTGTAGGGTTAGAGTTGTTTCCTCAGCCTGCTATATTTTATATGCCTGAATGTTCTAGAATTTAAAAGTCAAACTGTTAAGCTCATGTGTGTGGATTGTGTGCACACACGTGTGAAGGCCAGAGGATAACTTCAGGCTTTGTTCCTCATGCTTTTTGTGTTTGTTTGAAATAGGGTTTCTCTGCATGGCCCTGGCTGTACTAGAACTCACTCTGTAGACCAGGCTGGCCTTGAACTCAGAGTTCCACCTGCTTCTGTTTGAATAAAGTTGTGGGTTTTAGTTCAACATAGAATTTATAGCTTATTTTTATAATTTTAGCTATTATTATGTGTGTGTATGTTCATGTTCAGTGCACACATCTGCCATATGTGTGTGAATGGGCATGCTCTCCATGACCCAGTGTTGTGGTTTGAGGACAACTTTGGGAAGTTAAGTTTTTCCTTTCCTTTTTAACATGGCCTCTGGGGGTCAAACTCAAGTCATCAGGTTCATGTGCCAACTGCCTTTACCTGCTGAACCATCTTGTGGCCCATTTTGTAAGTTTCTGACAGTGGAATAAAGTCTAGCACTTAGGAGACTGGGTTAAGGAGGATTGCAAGTTTGCAGCCTATTTGGGCTATGCGATAAGACTTAGTCTCCAGAAAAAGGAAAAAAAATGTCATTTGTAGCATACATTTTCTTCATTTAATTGCTAATTTAAATAACCAGAATTATGCTCTTAGGCTTATCTATATTAAATAAAATGGATTTTTAAAATAGCATTGTATATATTTACTAGCTGTTCATATGTACCTCGTGTGGATATGCTAATTCCTAAGCATGTTAGGAACTGCAAAAAGAACACACATAAAATGGGAAAATTCTGAGAATTACACTGAATAATACTGGACCTTACTAAAATTTGCCTGGTTGGGCTCTGGGAGGAACTGACATGTTGTTTAGTTTGTCTCTCTTCTCCCTAGGGGTGCCTAACCTTCTGGCCCTGTGTCCTCTCACAGTGTCCAGCTGTGACAGTAGCAGGACTAACCATTTCTGGAATTTGTGTCTGGTGGAAAAGATGTGGGAGTTCCCCAAGGGGCCTGAGCACTGTGCATCTAAGAATTGATGCCCATTCTAGCAGGTACTGAGAGACAGGAGCACTGTCATGACTTCTAGTGTGTGCAAAGGTGTGTGTGCACATGTGTGAAAGAGGGGGAGACAGAGGCAGAAAAACAGAGAGGTTGTGGAGTCCCAGAGCACGAGTGAAATCCCTCTTTTCTTACCTTCCCCTCCCCTCCTCTCCCTTCCCTTCCTTCCCTTCCTTTTCCTTTCCTTTCTCTTCCCTTCCCTTCCCTTCCCTTCCCTTCCCTTCCCTTCCCTTCCCTTCCCTTCCCTTCCCTTCTCTTCTCTTCTCTTCTCTTCTCTTGACTGAGGAAACCTACAAAGGAACTCCTGGCAAGTCAGGGTGGCCACTGAAGTGTCTACTTGCATTGTAAGCAAACACTACTGAGCCTCCAAGACTCCCTGGGATGAACAGAGCCTTTGAGGCAATTTGGAGGTGAACAGATGAACACTTATTGCTTTCCTTTGCTCCTGCCACTGGCCACAACACACCCAGGCAAGATGGTTCAGCAGCTGAGCAGTTCCAACCAACTCGTACTTGAGTCCTTAACCTCCTGACCTATTGATAACTGTTTCAGATAAGTACCTTAACAAGCAACTTAATAATAACACACATCAAAATGAAACCAAACTAATAGAAAATTTCTGTTCTCCAGAAAACACCAACTCTGTGTGTGTGTGTGTGTGTGTGTGTGTGTGTGTGTGTGTCTCCATGAACATACTCCTCCCACATGTCAGGAGAGTGTGTTTGGACAACAGAGGACTTTGGGTGTTACTCCTGGCCTTCCACCTTGTTTGAGGCAGAGTCACTTACTGCTCATTGCTTTGTACACCATGTTGACTGGTCTGTAAGCTTCTGGGGACTCTCCTGCCTACACCTCCTGTCTCTTTGTAGTAGTCATGGTATTACAGATACACACTAAGGAGTCCAGGTTTTCTTTTTGGATTCTGGTGATTTTAACTGAGTTTATCGCACATGTGTGGCAAGCACTTTGCCCATTGAGTTTTCTCCCTTATCCAGTAATTATATTTTCTTGAGACTAAGTCTTTCACTGAGACCTAGCACTCACTGAGACCTGGAGCTCACCTACTAGGCTAGGGCAGCCCTAAGGATCCACCTGTCTTTGGCTCTCCTACACACACACACACACACACACACACACACACACACACACATACACACACACACACACACACACACACACACTCACTGGGAATTGAACTCAGGTTCTCATGCTTGTACAGTAAGCACTTTACCAACTGACTATTTCCTATCCCAAACTTTTCCCTTAAAGTCAAGGAAAAAAATCAGCAAGTTAGACAATTCATAAATACATGTGAAGAGCCTATTAAAAATAAAGAATATTTGTTTTGTAGGTGCATGACAACAGGTTAAACTCTCATTTAAAAAAATGGATAAAGTATGGAATAGAATCCTCATTTTACAGAGAAGGAAACAGATATGCAGAGTGGCTTCATGGCTTGCATAGGCGACACAGCTGAGTGGTGGGAAGAGCGTCCCAAGCTGGGTGCCCTGTCCACTTGTGCACAGACACTGGCCTTGTCCTCAACGCAGCACATCAGTTTCTTATTCCCTTGTATCTCACTTTCGAAGGAACAAGATAATCAACATTACCAAAGTCTGCCTGGGACCACTGGTCAGTCAACTCTCCCCTGCCTACACTTCACGTTCACCCTAAGAGACAAAATAAATCGTATTAACTCCATGTGAACAGTTAATAAGCATGCATGGTGAAGCCAAGCCAGGAGACATCATTAAGCAGTGTTTGCTGACCTACTTCTCATGCTGAGTAAAAAACCGCTTGCTAAACTTCAGAGAGCCTCTAATTACAAAGTGCTGGCTTGTTTCATCTCTTCAAGACCAGCATACCTTGCAGGGTTGCTTCGAGTTAAAAAAAAAAAAGTACCCAAGGGTCTTGAGTCCCAGGTTGAGAAAGTGTGCTATCCTGTTGCAAACATATTAACGGCAGCTCCATTTTGCCAATATCTTCCTTATGGATGAGATTTCTAAACAGTTTTGTTGAGAGTTTTTTTTTTTTTATGTACCATAAAACTCACCCATTTAAAGTGTATAGTTCATTAGTATTTAATATATTCAGAGTTGTATCCCCACAGTCTAAATTTAGAAACACATTTAACACCCTAAAAAGAAACTCAGATACATTGTCACTTCTTAGTTTCTCCCAACCCAGAAAGTACTTTGTAATTTTCTATCTGTCTGCATTTCTGAATCTGGATGCTTCCTGTAAAATGTACCATCTATGTGGTTGTTTCTGACTGTCTTCTCAGGTTTGGCTCAGTGTCTTCAAGTGTCCCGCGCTATCTCCCGCCGGCAGGAAAGACGCGGCACACACGGATCCTTCTGCAGTACAAA